>NW_005054508.1:40086-54219 GCF_000277835.1 Geospiza fortis | reverse complement strand
AGGCTAAACATTTGTGACATGCTCCATATTTTAATTCAATTAGTGCAGGTGTTTTGAGGTTTTTGTGAGGGTTTTTTACCTCCAGTGACTACCTAAAAGCCATTTATTATTAGAAAGTCAGATTTGTTGGAAACCTCTGGGAATCTAAGTGGCAGCATGAATTTAAAAATTAAAAAATCACGGGAACAGAAAGGGAAGTTGTGCCCAAGGAAACTGAGAGCAATCTTGTGACTGATGGTAACGTGGCTCTGAAATGCAGACTCCAGCATAATTTGCCTAACCAGCCATGCAGATTAGGAAAAGGAAACCTGGCAGAAATCACAGAGAAAACAGATCCTCACTGAAGACTTAAATCAGTTACTTGACATTTTTTTTTAATATTAGGGTTTGTTACTGGCAATGTATGAGACAGTAGCCAGACCACAACAGTTGCTCCCTCCCAACTGACTTTGCCAGGGTTGTAACTAAAGCAAAAGCAAACTAAATTTACACGCTACGATTCCCAGCCTAGAATAATATTTCCATATTTCATTAGCAATATAAATATTTTATTTCAAACATCCTGCTTTTGAAGTCCCAACACATCAGACCCACATCAAAGACTCCAAGCCTCCAGAGTTGAAATGTGAATATCTTCATGCACAATGCTGTTCTCTGCACTTCAGCTGTTACTTTTCATAAACCCACCCAAAAAGACACACCGTCAACATTATCCATTTTCAATGCCATTCCTCTTGGAAAACAAAACAATCCCTGGGTTTGCCTTTATTAATTTAGTTTCATGTAACACTGAGTGTTCCTTGGTCTGAAAGACAAAACACCTCACGTATTCAAGATTACTTCTTGTATAAATACTCTGAATTTTTGAACACAGAGTCCTCCTCTTTCCAGCAATGCCTACTCAGAGTTGCACCAAAAATCAAATAAGTCTCTTCAAGACATGTATCTGCAGGAAGGAGAGAAAGGCTCTTATTGCAGAGTTGGTCTAGAAAAATCATAAACACAGGAAAGGGAAGAAAAAGGAAAAAATCCCAAACCATCTTGACTGCCAACAAATTATGGGGGTACAGCCTGCACGGTGGGGATGTGTCTTAGAGCCAGATCTCCTGACATTGCAGATGAACTGTCCTGGCATCTTCCTTTTTGTGGTTATGCTACAAGCAGGAAAAGCCCTCTCTGTTGATTTGCCAAACCCCAGAACCTTTACTCTCCATCACAAGAAGCCAAATCCCTCTGTTTGCAGTGCACATTTTCCACTTGGCCTTGACAGCAAACCCAGTGGGGCTGGGGACACAAATCCTCCCCTTCCCAGCCCAGCCATCCACAAGGAGGGTGCCAAAAAGTTCAGAGCAGCTCTGGTCCCTGCTCCAGGGGTCTCTGGCTTTTGCCTTTTACAGGCAATTTCATCATTGCTGCTCAGTGTTTTGGGCACTGAATGCCACACTTTGATGATCCAACAAGCTCCAAATTCCAGAATCTGGCCTCCAGAAACCCAAGCTATTCCTTGCCCAGTGCCTTGCCCACCGATTTATCTGTGTGTCAAACTATTCCTGCTCATTCCATCCACTGTTCCTTCTCAGCTGCTCCCAATCCATGTCAGATGTGACACTGCTCCCATCAGTGATCTGTGACACCAGCAAATCCTGCTCAAATCTTGCTGCTGACAACACAAGTGGGCACTGAACCCAAAGAATACACAAACATCTTCCCTGAAAGACCAAGCATTCCTTACAATTTTAACTGATAGATGATTGCAGATCACAAAATAACACTGAAAACAAGTTTCCTTTCACACTGACAGCAATGGTGACAGTACCACCAGGTCAAACAACTGCCCAGACCACAAGCAGAGTCACTTGAAGTCATTACTGTGTATTCAAAGGCTGCAAAATATGTTTTACATATTCCCCTCAGCTCCAAAGTTATGATCAATTAGGTTCACAAAGAAGAAGAAATAAAGGAAGATAGAAAACTCAGATCTCACCATCTAACTGTTCTGGAAATGATGAATATTTCAATAACCACCTGATAGCCTCAGAAGTAAATTCCTCCTGCAAACACATCCAACTGCTTCTAAATTCCTTTTCTAGTGGCACAGTTGAGGCACAGGGATGTGCCTGTGCCATGCTGTCCTAACACCTTTATGGAGATGTTCCCTGGGATTGTCCATCAGGCACCTGGCCATGGACAATCCCAGGGAACATCTCTGGAACTCTCAGCCATCCTTTCTTCTGCAAATCACTCCACTACCTGGCACACTGAACAGGAAAGTCTGCATGGCTGGCTAACAGATCCACAGGCTGAACTGGTAGGATTTGAACACATCAATTAAATCAGCTCCAAAGGTAACCTGTAATTCCAGCCAAGCAAGGGAATCTCAGCCGGAGGTACCAGGTACATGTGAGCAGCTTGTGTTCCTGCCATGGAAATGAAGCTGTGTTTAAAAATAAAATCCCAGAGTGGTTTGGGTTTGAAGGGACCTTAAAGCTCAGCTCATTTCACCCCTGCCATGGGCAGGGACACCTTCCCCTGTCCCAGGCTGCTTGAGCCTGGCCTTGGGCACTGCCAGGGATGCAGGGGCAGCCCCAGCTGCTCTGGGCACCCTGTGCCAGGGCCTGCCCACTCTCACAGGGAAGAATTTTTTCCTGATACCCAATCTAACCCTGCTCTCTGTCAGTTTGAAATTGAACAATATTTCACCTTCCAAAGTCCCCCACCTGGGGAATGCTGTCATCCACCACTCACCCACAGCCCATAAAACAGCAAAGCAACCCAAAACACAGTGCAAAGCTCAGCCAGCACTTTGTCCACCCTTCACAGCCAGAAATAACTAAAAACACTTCCATCAGATGCCTCCTGAATGGGTGGCCATGTGATCCCTCTCCTCCTGCCACAGAAGGGATGAAGGGATGTCCAGCTGCCAGCACAGCCTCGAGTAAACTTTCCTTACCAGTCTAAACATTTTCTTTTAACTAAAAGAAGGCAAGCCAAAACTTACAGCACAGACTGGAAGATGCCCTCTGCATGTGTTTCCTCTTGTTATAAATAACAAATAGTTATTTGCTTTCTCATTTCTGTATTAACTTTTGTTTTGCAAGCTATTATTGGTCACAAAAATCCTGATATAGTACAATTTGTAATTACTGCTTTTGATATAGTATAATCTGTCAGTTCATCTATGCACCATATAGCTTTTATAAGTAGTAATGTCATATATATTATCTTAGACTGTAGCATAATGTTGAAATTATTTTTTCATGTAACTAACTCAGAAAATGGTGTAAAATAATTAAAAGTGATTTTCCACATTCAGGGACTATCTTATCTGAAAGACGAGATAACAGAAACAGAAACCAGAGCACCAGGAAAAAAAAAAAGAATTTATTGACCCTCATTATCAGGGAATGAAAATACAACAAGAAGAAAAAATAAAATATATTGGTTTCATCTGCAAGATGGCATGAAGACAAGTCAAAGGTTAAAACTCAAAAGAATGTTTGAATATGTATAAACCCTTATGAATATACATGTACCCCCTATAATGTAACAGCATATAGGAACATATGGTTTAAGAATGGTTTTACAGAGAAAATGGTTTAAGTTAACTGTGTGCAAATAGCCAAGCATCCCAGCACTCGGATTTATCTCTTTTATCCCTTAACAAACTTTTATAAAAATTTGAAATAGTGAGCTGTGTTTGTTACAATCTCACAAAGCATTAGTGCAGCTCCCTGTGGGGCACCGGCCACACGCTGCTCCCAGCAAACACAGCCCATGGCTTAGATAATCTCAGTTGGTTCAGGCACTCAAAAGCCACATCCACCCTTGGAAAAACAATTAATAAAAGCCAGCATTCCATCCTGGGAAGTGGACACGGGAATTAACTATTTAATTAACGAAGGGATGCCCATGGCCTCGGGAGGATCACTGCAGAACCAAGCCTGGCTTTCACAGCTGCTGTTACACCAACAGTTAAATGCAACAGGGCCCAGCCCTGCATCTTACAGCAGCCAGAACTGCAGGAACTCAGTGGCTCTGCTCTTCTTCCAGAAAGAGGAACCCAAACAAATCAACCTCCATCCCTTCTGAGGCAAAGTATTGCAGGACCAAGCAGCTCCGGAGGCATCTGGCTTAAGCATCTTTAACTATTTGTTGTTGTTAAGTGTGAACAGATGAGAGGGAGGGAGAGGAGGAAAGATTTCAGTCTGCAGGTGGGTGAAGCTCAGATTAGCAAGGTACTAAGGAGAGCAAGGCAGGCATGCCAATGAGGTGCTGCCTGAAAATAGCCCCACTCTGACCTATCTGCTCTCCCAGCTGGATCAGGAGATCCCTGGCCATGGAGCCAGGGCTCTGTGACTGCTGGGGAAGGATGGGAAATTGCAAGAGTATTGGAAAAAGCTGCTGAGGCTGAAGAGAAAAGGGGAATGGCCAAGTAGATAATGAAGCAGCATCTGAATTTTTGAACAGAGAGTCCACTCTCTCCAGCAATACCTGCTCAGAGTTGCACCAAAAATCAAATAAGTCTCTTCAAGACATGCACGTGCAGGAAGGAGAGGAAGGCTCTTGTTGCATAGTTGGTCTGGAAGAATCAGAAGGAGATGTAGGGGAGTGTGATGCTCCTTTCCATCTCCCTGCAGCACAGCCACACAAAACCTTGATGGGAATAAGCCCTTCAAGTTCTAAGTGTCCTTGCCCATGGCAGGGCTTGGGATGAGAGGATCTTGAAGATCCCTTCCAAGCAGAACCATGCTGGGACTGTGTGATCTGACAAGGAGCCCTTGGGAGCAGGAAAAGCCCATGGAGACACCTCATGCCAGGCTCTGTGACTCCCCAGAATTCCCTCCAGGCCTGGGAAATGCATGTGGGCCTCCAGAATATCTTAGGAGCACAAAACAAATAAGGGGCACCCAGGCCACAACCAGACCTGCTCTACAGGACTGTCCTCGAGCTGTGCTCTGACATGCAACTTTTAGATAAATCTCCCACACCTTCTAAACCTGATAAAATACAACATTTCAGTAAGAGGTTATTAAAAAGAAAACAAAAAATCTTCCTGCAAGCCATGCAAGAGCTGTTGAAATGACTACTGGTGGGAAAAACACAAGTGGTGTTCTGAAAACAAGATAAAAGTACTAAAGTACACACCAAAAGATGTTAAATAGTCACAGAAGTTGGAGTTTGGGGGTTGTTCTGGTCTTTTTGTTTTGTTTGTGAGGTTTTCAGAGGTAAGGGTGGAGCTACTAGATATAGCACAGGGTATAAATACACATGAGGTTCTCTTTGAAAAGTAAATATATTATTATCTGTCCTTGGGCATTGCAAAAGCTTTTCAGTGAGTCTGAAAATAACTTAAATCCACAAATATCTCATGTGGGTGAGGGGATAGAAGCACAGTGGCAGAGATCCTGCTGAAATATGCAGCTCACCCTGTGTGGCACCACAACAGCACTGACAAGGGTCTAATTCTAGATTTGATTTCACATCAGCACTGAAACAATGCAGGGTCTGGAATTTATCTGATCCCATGACAAACTTGTGCTGGTCTGGATCAGTCTGAAATGTAAGACATGCCACATTTAGCACCATGTAAATTCAGATTTAATGGGGACACAGTTGAGCTCAGCCCAGAAAAGCCATCAGCTCCTGGACAGCACAAGGAGACCATGTTCCTGGCTGGTTTTGGGATTTCTTGCCCTCCCCAAACACAATCTGCAGCAGACAGGCTGCCAGCAGCAAGGCTGCAGGCTCTCCTTCCTTTCTGGAGGAGCAAGGAGGAAGGATCAATATTCAGAAAGCTCTTGAGAAGCAGTGGAACAGCCCCTGGGGAGCAGAGCAGACACAGAGCCAGCCCAAAATTCAGGAAACCTGGAGCTCCTTAGCCCACTAAAAGCCACTTTTTGCCAAGTAACCAATTTCCTTACACTCTCCAGTAAATAAAACATGAAGGGCAGGCAGAGACATAAAATATGAATGCACCCACGTCCAAAAGCAACAGGCCCTGTTATTGTAGATGCTGCATAAATCATTGAGGACAAGGGGACTTGTGTCCCCTGAGGGAGGGCACAGAATTTGGGGTCAGTCAGCAGGCAAGGGAGCTTGATATGAAGAAATGTTGCATCTATGTTCTCCTTTGTGATCTGCACTGCCTAAAAATAGCAGAAACCACTTTAGTTCATGGATTATTTAGTCAGGCCAGATGGGTGAAAGGCAGAATGAAGCCTCAAGACAAACATCAGATGATTTTTGGTGTGGGCCTCCACCAAACCCAGCACTTGGAATGGGATGGCACAGCACAGAATCCCAGAATGGCCTGGAATAGATAAAACCCATCCTGCCATGGGCTTCCACTGTCCCAGGCTGCTCCAAATGTCCAGCCTGGCCTTGGGCACTGCCAGGGATCCAGGGGCAGCCCCAGCTGCTCAGGGCCTGCCCACCCACAGGGAGTCTCATTGGGAATTCAGCCAGAATGACCAAAATGCTCCTTTCTGTCTGACTTCCCTGCCTGGGGCCATGACAGCAGTTATGAACTGCACTGCTAAAACTCACTGCTGTGTCTGTTCTCCAGAGCTTTGCCACACAAACACAACATCTTTACAATTTCAAGGGTCTGCAGTTACAAGTGTTGCTCTGTAATTTCTCTAGGGAGGAGTAATAGCTACTTTATGGAAAACTTGCCCCCAATCACTGCCATCTCCTTTTTCTTGAGATTTTTTATTTCAGGCAGTTGACTGACAAATAACACTTCCAATGCTCAACATCTTGCCTTTTCTGTGTTTGTACAATTTGATTGAAAAGGCACAGCAGCTTTCAGACAGCTGGTGGCAGACAACAACCTCCAAGTTCAGTCATGACAACCCAGGAGGCAGCTGAAAACCACTTTCCACTGTGAAAATGTGACCCCAAGTATTTTTGGACCACCTTTTTACTACTCTGTATTTACAAAGTGGGCTTGAGGTGATCTTGCAGGCAGATGGATGAGCTCAGGATGTGCTCAGCTGTGTCAGTGAATTCTCTAGGACAGGACATGCAAAGCTCCAAGCCAGTGGTGCTCAGGTCTTTCAGGGACTTCACACTGCTCTTTCCTACCTTACAAAGCTCAACAGACCCCCACTGAAGATCCAGAAATTGCCAAGTCTGCCCTAACACTCAGCTTGTGGATAGCCTCCTCCTCTGATTATTCAGAGGTGCAACAGAACTGAAAGTAATCTTTAGCCCAAAGTTATTTCTGAGTATAAATTCACTTCACAGAATCCCAGAACAGTTTGGGTTGGGAGGGACCTTGAAGCCCATGCAGTTCCACCCCCTGCCATGGGCAGGGACACCTCTCACTGTCCCAGGCTGCTCCAACCTGGCCTGGGACACTTGCAGGGATCCAGGGCCAGCCACAGCTGCTCTCTGCAGCTCTGCTCACCTCTTTTCCAAAGGTACTTTTTAGGCAGGACTCCCTCTCTGCTTCAAAGCTCTGCATGGCAGAGCATGGAGGCAAACTGCACTATGCAGGAATCTCACAAAATCAGGGAAATCACTAAGAAAAATCAGGAGCATTCATCTCAAACTGAGACCTAGACAATAACTAGCAGGAGTGTTCGTGCTCTTTGGCTTTTTTCTTATTTTCCTTTCCATCTCAGTAGAGTCTGTTCTTCAGTCTCTCCTTTCCTTCATCCTTTGAGGCTCCTCCCAGCCCCAGGTCAGACCCTTTCCAGCCCGACGGCACAATCCAGATGAAAAATCACCAGGATCAGGAGAAAGTGGAAAGGCTGCTAGAACCAGGGAAATGCCAAACCACCACCAGAAAGAGAGGGCAGAGTGTTTTAGGTAACTTTGTGGTGTCTCCTCATCCTCCTCCATGCCCAAAAGAAGGAGAATCAGTGTGAAAGGATCCCAAGAAGTGTAAATAAATGATGACCCTGTTCATCAATGAGCTCAGGCTGCAATGAAATGAAAGCCACAGCAGGCTCTGTAATCACTCACACTAAACCCCTCCAACAGGATCACTCCTGCACTGATGGCTCAATTATGCCTGGGCAGAACGTTACACAACATTAAACATTAACAAAAGTCTCAGCCTGGGTCACTTTTCTCCCAGATAAATCCAAATCAGTAACCCAGTGCTCTTAGCTTAAGTAACCCAGAATTACCAGATCAATTCTTTTCCCACCTTTCCTTTCCCACATGTGATAAAAGCCAGGCCACCACCAGAGACAAAAATGTTTGCAAACAGTCCCTTGTGCTAAACAGTTATATTGTTATCATTTAAAACACATGTGGTTTGGGAGAGAGGTGCTGATGTAAATTTAGTTGCTCAGAAATTAAACCAGGGGCAAACTGTTCTGGGCTAGGAGGCTTCACTCTCAGCTCCCCAGAAGCATTTCTTCCCTCCTCTAAAATCCTGTTCCCAGCAAACAGTTGCACCACTTCTGTTCCCAGAAGCTGCAAGGAGATCTGTGAAGGCAAACACAGCAGAAAGCTGCTTTCATTTCTCATTTGGCTTTTGCAATATCATTTTTCATAACTCCACCAGAACAAGAGATCCCCTCACCACCTGAAACATCTGTCCTCTCTCTGGGCAACTGCATTAACAAAAAAATAAAGTTTCTCAAGGTTTGCCCAGGGCAGATCACAGGATGCCAGGGTGTGTGGGGCTGCAGGAGCTGAGTGGGCGCCTGGTGTCCCCTCCCTGCTCCAGCAGGGCCATCCCAGAGCCCAGGGCACAGCACTGTGTGCACCCAGCTGTGCCCCAGCCCCAGGCAGGAGAGCCCCCAGGCTGTGTGGGCAATGTGCTCAGGGCTGGGCAGTGCCCAGGGAAGAAGTTGTGCCTCCTGTGCAGGGCAATTGCTGGGCTCAGGCCCTGCCCGTGGCTCTGGTGCCATTGCTGGGCCCCGGAGCAGAGCCTGGGCCCTGCTCTGCCCCTCCCTGCAGCCAGGGCCAGCCCGGCCTGACGGCCCCGCTCCAGCAGCTCCTGGCCCTGCTGTGCTCAGCACCCAGAGCTGGACACAGCACTGCAGAGGTGCCTCCAGGGCTGCCCCAGGGCCAGGATCCCTCCCTGCCCTGCTGCCAATGCTCTGCTGCTGCCCCAGGCTCCATTGGCCTCCTTGGGCCAGGACACTCTGCTGGCTCAGGGACAGCTCGGTGTCCCCAGGACACTCTGCTGGCTCAGGGACAGCTCGGTGTCCCCCAGGTCTGTCCCACAGAGCTGCTCCAGCAGCTCCTCCCCAGCCTGTGCTGTTGGTGGGGCTGTTCTTTGTTGCTTTAACCTCAGTACAACATCCAAACACACAGAGAGAGCTGGAGAATGTCAGGATTTAGGTGGGTTGTGACCGGTTTAGAACAGACAAACCAATGTCCCCAGAGCAAAGCAGGTGGCTGAGATGAAAAGGGAAAATTGCAAAACACCAAAGGAGTTAGAAATCATATGGAAAAACCCAGAAAGGTGGGAAGATAAAGAAACTGAAATCAAAGTTACACCAAAACTCACTTGCTGGTGGTCTTCCAACTAAATCCTTCTCACTTTTGATGTTTAATACCCAACAATCCCAAAGCATCAGCTTCTCCAATACGAATAAACTGGAGTCAAATGTCTTCAACCTCCTTGTTTTAAAAAATAAATCAAGTATTACAGCATCCATATTCTTAGTGGTGCAAAACCTGCTTGCCAGCTGAAGTGATCTTTTAAATTTACAAGAAAACAGTCTTATATCTATCACTGAGACCAATGAATTTTTACTCCTGGTTATGAAAAGCAGTCCAGTAATTTGTGAGAAATCATGCTGAAGTCTTATGAAACTTAACTGAGTAAAAATACCTGCTTGTCTTCAAGATTCTCCTTCAGAGGTTGAAGTGTAACTTCAATTCTTAAATTCACTTTTAAAAGATAGAACAATTCCAGGTAAAGGGAAACTGATACTGAATTCCACCTTGTATTCACAGCTTCTCAAAATGAATAAATGCTGTTTGTCTCCAAAGTATTTGCCCAGGAAACGTGACAGGTTTTCTGAACTAAGTATTAGATAAACATTCTTTAGCTATGATAAATAACTGCTGCAGTCCTTTCACCACATCCTTTGCAGGGAATGCTTGGTGAAGGATGCATCCTGGGTTTTAGGATCTATCTGTAATGCCCCTGCATATTTCTTTCTCAACACTGTACAGGTTGGGTCACTGTTTATCAGTGTGTGGCTGGGAGTGCTACAACAACAGGAGCTGAACCAAGGAGAACTCAAACTGTCCTAAAAGCTGATAAAGAGTTTTTAAAAAATTAAAGAAAGCAAATAAAAATAAACTCAAACCCCTGAAATCAAAGGGAAAAAAAAAAAGCAGCAGGAAACAAACTTTTCCCAAAGAAAATAATGGTTTTCCTAACTGAATTTCAGGAATTCTGTTGTTTTAGGAAAGTCAACAGAAGATACATCAAAAGGACCAGTGATAACCACAGGGAACAGTGATAAACACTGAAGGCTGGTGACAAAACACTGTACAGCAAACACTTCCTAAAAACAACTTTAAAAGTCCATAGTTTCCAAAGCACAAGTTATTTCCCCTTGGCTTGTCTGTTGACACTTCACACACTTATTGCAAAATAAAGTCTTTTCTGAGAGTGTCATATTACACATTCACATTCAGTGAAATCACACCCTCACTATTTTTTGGTTTTGCTTTTTTTTCCCCCCCAAGTAGAACTCTCCTCATAAAACAGCAGAATAAGAACAATTCAAAGAGCAGAGTAAATCTGCTAAAATCTTTGTCCTTAACTTGGGCAGACTAACCCAGATGAGCTTAAACCCAACCTTTCCAATGGGAGCCTTCACCTGAATTCCAGTGCCTGCACACCTGGGACTGTGTCACCTGTGCCAGCAGAGCTCAACGAGATTTTTTCAGAGGCATCCCCCTCCTCCTCTCCTGTGCATGGGGGGAACACCTGCTCTTTTGCTGGTTTTCTGCAGACAAGGAGCACGAGCAGGTCCTTCCCCTTTCGGTGGCAGCAGCGAGTTGTGAGAGCAGCCCTGCTGGATGCTGAAACCATAGCTCACATTTCCTAATCCACCTTTCTATTTTTAACCAGAGTCATTTCCCCCACCTCCTCTGCCATGCAGACAGCTGCAGAAAGCAGCTGGAGACAACAGAGTGCTCCATCAGGGCAATTTTCCTGGCAAAAAACCATCCTCAGGCCAGAGGAGAGTGCACAAGGTGTGTGCTCCTTCTCCTTGTGCCTTGTGGCCACAACAGCTCTGACTGCACACAGAGTGTGGCACCCTGGTTACCCAAAAGACCGTGGCTCACCTGAACTTGCTGAGATCCCAATCAGCACCTCTTGTCCCTAAAAACTCAAAGGAGAAAGGCTCCAGCAAGGATCCAGAGCATGGATCTGCTCCTGCACTGGGCTCTCCCAGGACAGGGAGGAGGGACCACTCTGCCCTCCGTAAGGCAGCATGACCACCTCACACAGCACTTGGGAACACTTGCTGGGGTGTCCCCAGCACAGAGACCTCCTTCCACAAGCTCACACCTGCTGGGGAAAGGTCTGGAGTCACCTTCTCCTCCAGGTTTGGATATCTCCTCCCCCAGGCACTTGGCGTCAGGTGTCAGACACACAGCAACCCCTGAATTCTCTCCTCACATGGGAGAGCAGCTTTAAAAAGCTCAGCTTTAAAAAGCTAATGTGCAGCCAGGCTGTAAAGTTAACCAAGCAAAAAGGGCACTTTCCTGAGGAGCAGGAGCAGTTTGGAGCTTTCCCAGGCAGCTGGAAAGCCAGGCAAGCAGAGCACATGCTGTGCAGGGTGCTGAGCTGTGCCAAATTTGGGCACACAGCACTTGGGCCATGGGCTAGCACTGAAAGTGAGGTCCAGCTTTCTGAGCTGTGCCCCCCAGCTGGACCCATTTTCTCCCTGGAGATGCCTGAACATGCCCTGGTAGGACCAGGCAGACCTTTGGCAGAAGACAGCCACACTGAGAGTTTGGCACTTTAAACAGACCCAGCTTAGGGGCGGGGGGAAGGCACAATTCCAACACCAACTCAGGGAGCTTAGAGGAGTTTAGCTGGAAGTTTTGAGTCATGCTCTTGGACATGGGCAGCTAGAACAGCTTAAGCTCTTCTTGAACCCTTTTTCTTTGTTCAGGCAATGGCTGCAAACATCACAAATGGAACTACTTCTGCTGTTGTGCATGTGCTACGGATTTTCCATGCTTTAAGTTACTCACACAAAACAAACTCGCTGCCAACATGATCAATCAAAATGTAAAGCAACTGTAGACAGGACTGTACAGACTCTAAGTATTAAATGCTTCAGAGAAACCCATCACTTACATGCCTACAGAAACAAAAGTCAACCAAAACAGAAGTCTGGTGTGGAATTAAGCACAGCAAGACCCACAGCAAATCTTCCCAGCTCAAAGGGATTTGAATCACAGGATGCCAGGAAACGAAGCTGCTGAGCAAAACACTCCATCAGCCATAAACCCACGTGAAATCACATTTCATTAATGAATGACAGTGTTTACAAGTAAGTAAATGCTGTGTTTCCCCTCTGCCTTAGCTGGAGCTGCTCTCTTAGGAAAAAGACCGCAGGGTGAGCAGGTCCTCTCCCATCATTAACCCACTGGACTGCAGCACTTTGTTAACAGGCACAGAAACCACAGCAGCAGCAAACACCCACGTGTGAAACCAAGATCTGCAACTAATTTCATTTCTTACCTTCTGGAAAAGGGGAATTTCGGGGAAATCTCTTTAGCATCTTTTACAGGCACCAGGCCCGTGGGTTAATGATTTACCTGACAGTGCTGTTAAGCAGATTAGATAAGAGTGGTTTTGTTATGGTCTGTTTTCCTGCCTTCGTCTGCATAACCAAATCAACTGGCAAATGAAGAAGGCAGGGTATTACTTGACAGAGCAGGAAGAAATTAATGCTCCTCTCAGCTTGCTCACATCATCCTGCTATAAAAACACATTTTTTATACAGATACACGTGCCCATCTATACACACACAGCCTAAAAACCAATGCCTGGAGTAGCTCTTCTCTGTGTGTACACTTGTGTGTTCATATACACAAATATATGTATCAAAAATACACACAAATAAGCCACTGCAGGCAGTCTGGTTTAGTTTCTTCCCCAGAAGTTAAAAAAAAAAACCTCCTTGACTCATCGCTCTAAATCTATTATGAAGCTTCCAGCTTAAAGCATTGAGTTCCAAAGAGGTTTAGGATGAGCAGAAGAGGCGGCCGTGCCCAAAACGCACAAATAGGATCACAGCCCCTGGAAAGACTCCACAGCGGATCCAGGGATAAAGTTCTGTTCCCCTGTGCCCTCCGAGAGGGTTTCTGTGCTCTCCCAGTGACTCACGGGCTGCTCACACCCAGGGCCACCCTGCCGTACGCCCGTGGCTGTGTTCGTGCTGCAGGGCAGCGGTGACACTGTGACACACACGGAGCAGGCACAGGCACAGGGGCTCTACAACATCACAGAAAGTCTAAAACACCTTCTTGCTCCTGCCCCTTCCTACAGACACCGCACACAACCGCCCTGGGGATATCGGGCAGCAGTCAAGGGGGAGGTCAGGCGTGGGGAGAGCTGCCCGAGGTGCCACCTAAGGGGACAGCAGATTGTCCCTGGCTTTTAGTTTGTGCTGTTGCCACGCTGTGTAACTCTGGTTGTCTCCCACAGGTGTGCTGCGAACAAACCTCCAAACCCAGAAACCAGGGGGAGATTCTGTGCCTCGGCAGGAGGTGAAGCTGCCTGATGGAAACACAAGCCTGTCGCACACAACCTGGGAGACAAGCCACCGGCAGGTCACTGCTGTCCCACACGCTGGCAGCCTGGCTGGTTTCTAGCAAAAAAGACCTCAACCTAAACTGAAAACTAATATTAAAACCAAGCAGCGAAACAACAAAGTAACCACAAGTTTAAGCGCCACTTTCAATAAGTCAGGCAAGCAAAAACACAACCAACTCCCCAGAGCTGCGCTGTAGACCTGGCTGTATCCAAGCCCCTCTGTGCCTCCCCAAACGCAGCCCCCGGCCGTCCAGCAGAGCCAAACACCCCTTTACACTCAAACGGGACCATGCGGAGGGGAAAGCTACTCACTGCTGGAAATGAGGCGGCAGAGAGCAGCAGAAAACGCGGCTCGTCCTCTTGCAGCC
>NW_005054508.1:12641-39978 GCF_000277835.1 Geospiza fortis | reverse complement strand
TCCTCCCGCGGGCGCGCCAGTGCGTCAGCACCGGGAGAGGAGGGGACGGAGCGCCCGCCACAGGAGCAGGAGCAGGAGGAGGAGGAGGAAGAGGCCGGGAGTGCCAGCCCGGCCGCGGGTGGTGCAACAGATCCCGGCAGTGCTGCCCTGCCGGCAAACAGCGCCTGAAACACGGGGAAATGGGGACATCCCCCATGTTCGGTTTGGTGATTCCTACTGTACGCGCGGAACGCTTTCGTTAAGTGTCACTTAAAAGTCACTGCAGGGAGGAAGGGCTCCTTTTTTCAGTATATATCAGTACCAGATGTTAAGTCCTACTATACAAATACAAAAAAAAAAAAAAAAAAAGAAAAGTCGTGTTCCACCACACTAACACGAAGCAAAACAACCAATTCATTCCCCAAGCTTTCCATGAATTTTTTGGCTCCACCAGCAGCAGAGTCCCTGGCCAGGCAGCATCAGCACTCCCCGAGGGCTGGCATCCAGCCTCTATCCCAAAGGCCCCAGCAAGGACTGGAAGCACACAGGATCTCCTGCCCTGGGATCCCTCAGGAAAGGCCGGTGAAAGCATCCCAGGTGAGAGGGAGCAGAGATGCCTGCTAGCCGCCGCCTCGGGACAGCGGGGAGTTGCTGTAATTCGGTACAAAACCACAACACAACGCAGGCTGAGTCATGTTGGGAACACTGATGGGATGAGCAGCAGCGCTGGCTGTGTTTTCCAGCAGAGCACGGACTCTCCCGAGCCTGCTGGCTGCTGGGTCCAACAGAGACACTGTCCAGGAGTGAAGTCAGAGGCGTAGGAAGCAGCCTGCTTCCACTCCACGGATGAAATAATGTGGAAACTGAAAAATAGGCACTAGCAGTAACAAATAGCAGCATTTCTGAGCTCCATCCCGAGAGAGGGAGCCTGTTGCCAGGAATACCGAGGAATCTGCAGAGCCGCAGGGTGGAAAAAGAATTTTCAGAAGCTGCACACAGAAATCCTTCCACACTCATCCTATCACACAGAAAATAAGTATTTTAAAGGAGTAGCTGCTTTGGGGTTTTTCAGTAGATCCACGCCCCTGAGCATGGCCCAGCAGTGCTTTTTCCTAACACATGGAGACAGCCAAGTATCCAGTGGAACAATGTGCTCACCATCAGCTCCTCCACAAAGTTTAGACACCTAAAAACGGCCCATGGTCAAGTTCAACTCAGCCCATTTTATTTAAAATCTGAGACATGCAATGAGGCACCAGTGAGCTCTGTTTCCCAGCAGTCTTTTAGTGACTGGGCTCTGTAACACTCAACAGATGTCATCTGCCCAACCTGGCCTCTCTTTCCAGGAGGGATTCTGGAGTGAAAACAGTAATTGCTCAGCACCTAAAGATTCTTTAGATGCAATTCAGTCAGTACCAATCCTGTAAATCCCTCCCACTGAGAATATACATGAGGAATCTACAGCTTAATTAGAAGATGCCACAGGCCAAGAAGGACTCCTTGTAATGCTGAGGACACTCGTGTCTACTCTGGGCCCTCCCATACCTCTCAGGACAGCACAAGTCACCTGGTGAGGCCGGAGGCCAACTCAGTAACTCCCTCCAGACAATAAATGCGTTCATATTTGACAGAAATGCCCTTGTGCTCCTCCAGCAGATCTTATCTTGGTGATATTTTTCCCCCTATGATCCAGGCCTGTGTGAGTTCAGTGACCTCAAGGCACATAACAAAGGCAGCCCTGTGTTCCCACGAGTCAGGTGGGGCCAGAAGGGAGAAGAAAAGACAGTTGGACGAGTATTACAGGTAATTAAAAGGGAGCTTTGAGAACACCTTTTCAACCATGGGGCATTTAAATACTGCATGTGTCCAGACAGATACAACATAACACCCTGCAAAGCCCTAAACAAATAAAAAGAAACACAATGAACTCTTCCACTGGATGTGCAAAGGAGGGTGGTTTTTTTCTCCTACACAGTGCAGCCAGGACATATTTAGCCTAAGGGCTGAAAGAGAGGACAGCCTGAGCTGATGACATAATTTTCTTTCTATAGGACTGGATATCTGGGACTACTGCCCTCAGTTCAGTGGCTGTTGCTGTTTCACCTCTACCTTCCCCCATCCAGCTTCAACAGGAGAGTGACAATCACCCAAAAAATGCCTGAAGAACAGAGATGGCCACAGAGATGTTGTTTCTTTCCCACCAGACCATGAGTAATGTGACAAAAACCAGATTTGAGGCTGACTGCGGGCACTGAGGAGAAAGGGCTGCTACCCCAGCGCTCCAGTGCTGATGTGTCTTGATCATTCAGGCACCATATCCATTTGGAATGTCCTTCCAAAGGCCTGGGGAAAGGCCATCCTTGCCTTGACAGCTTAAATCTGCCTAAACATCAAAACCAGTCGAGTTATGTTGAGCCCCCTTTTACCCTATCAATCAGAAAAGAATTGTGTATTAGCAGGTGAAATCCAGCACTGAGAGTGGCAACAAAAGTCTCAGGCAAGTGAGAAAAAACTGCTCAGAACCCCAGGATCCCTGAGGCTGGAAAATCCCTGCCAGCCCATGGAGTCCCAGCTGTGCCCAGGGCCCACCTTGTCCCCAGCCCAGAGCACTGAGTGCCACCTCCAGCCCTTCCTGGGACACCTGCAGGGCTGGGCACTGCAAAGCTGCCTGGGCAGCCCCTGCCAAGGCCTGAGCACCCTTTGCATGCAGAAATTCCTGCTGCTGGCCAAGCTGAGCCTCCCCTGGCCCAGCCTGAGGCCCTTTCCCCTTGTCCTGTCCCTGTTCCCTGGCAGCACAGCCCGACCCCCCCTGGCTGTCCCCTCCTGGCAGGGAGTTGTGCAGAGCCACAAGGTCCCCCTGAGCCTCCTTTGCTCCAGGCTGAGCCCCTTGCCAGCTCCCTCAGCCCCTCCTGGGGCTCCATTCCCTTCCCTGGACACGCTCCAGCCCGTCCAGGTCCTTCCTGCATTGGGGACCCAGAACTGGGCACAGCCCTGGAGGTCCCTGAGCAGGGCCAGCCCATCATTGTCACGGTGTGATGTGTTCACAGAGCTTCACACCAGCAATGTAAATCTATACATCCACTTCACATATCCCAAAAAACCTTCAAAGCATTTTTTTTTTTTGTCTGTCCATTCAAGTAACTTGTCCTGGTCACTGACACATCAGAAAAAATGTGCTACAGGAGAATTATAAAGCTACTGTGACCTTAAAAGTGTTTGCATTAAAACACTTAGAGAAGTAATGTGAACCTTCATTATTACACGTGTAATTAAATAATAATTATTATTTCATCTGTGTTACAGCATTAAAAGCCATTACAGCTTCTTATGTGGAAGGCTCTTAATGGACAGCTGCTTTTGAAACTAAAAATATTGACGTTAATGGGGTTCTGAGAGAAACTAAAAATTCTGAAACAGCTGAGTTTAAAAGCTCTGAAGTACTATCAGAACAACTTCCAGAAGCAGCAGGCGAAGTGCTCAGGTGTGTTTGCTAACACAAAGGGAGATTCCAGAGCGCTGATGTGCTCATCAGTTCCAGCAATGAAGTTTCCCGGGAGGAATGCTGTGTCATGTAACGTGTGACTCACAGAGCAACGTCCGCAGGAAACCACTCCGCTGCCTCTCTCCCTAAAAAAAGCTCAGCCTTGCCTGCAAGTTGAACTGAGTTCCCTGAGCAGAATTCCTCCAATTTCAGCATCATGTGCTCCAGCATGTATGCAAGAGGGAAGGTGTATTTTAAACCCTGGCAGCAAACCAGAATCGTCTGGAAAATCAGCTGGAAGCTCCTCCTGCTCCTGGTTCAGCAGGGAGTGAAGAAACAGCTGGTGTTGCTGTGTTTGGACACGTGGTTGTCCTTTGCCCTCGCAGCAGCAGTGTTGCAACCCGGGATGCTCTGCCTGGCTGAGCTGATCCTGGGCACTCCCAGCCCACTGCTGTTCCCTACAAACCCCCAGACACACTGGGACAGCTCTGAGGGATCACACACCATCCTTGTGTCACTCTAAAAGGGATGGCAGGAGCAGCAGTGGGATCCCTCACGATGAGGTGTCTTCACTCTGTGCCACCCGTCATCCAAGCAGCTCCTGGAGTTCTCATCTAATCTAAATGGATAAAATCCTCACTCTGCTCATCGTGTGTGCTGCCCAACCTTCTGTTCTTTTTGATTCAAGGCTGTGGTTGACCTTTAGATTCTTGGAGAAACACATGGACCATCCCAGGGGTGGCTCTGCAGAGCTGAACACCCAGCACCTCTCCAGGGAAAACACTCTGGAATGGCAATTCCATCCAGGGCATGTGCAACCACATACCCAGGTCAAAGCAAGTATTTAACACCACTGAGGTCCCTTTTGAGCCTGGAAGAGTGAAGCTTTCCATAAAAGAGGAAAACAGAAAGGAGACACCCTTTTCAAACCCCCCACTCAACAATAAGGACGTTTTTCACAGGGCAGGGTATCATTCCCACGTGACTGCATCTCACATCCAGCACTTCCAGCTTGGGAAGTGCCACTCCTATTCCCTGATCCACTTATTCTGCCCTCCCAGAAGTCTCATCACCCAGGTGTGTTAAAAACCTCCTGTTAAAAAAGTCACCGCCTCAGAATTCCAGTTTGCTTCTGTCTCTTCCAAATCCAAAATTCCAACCCAGAAGCCTCTGTTACAGAGAGTTTCCTCACCAAACAGTGCAAAGGGACACAGATTGGTGTCTCACTGATTTTTCCACCTAAAGAGTTTGCTGTTTGCCCCACATCTTGGGACAAGGCTGCTGCTATCAGATGCTCTGGCTTTGTTAAGGCCTTAGACACCATCAAGCAAAATAAACATTTCAAAACAACAAACCCCAAGCAACCAAAAATAAACCCAACCACAACCCCAAAAACAAAGCAGGAGTTAATACAGGATGATGTTTGGTGCTAAAGTTCAACAGCCGGGCTTGTGGGTGTGGAGGGGCTTTTTCCTGTTAAAGATAAATCAACCCTAGCTCCACATCCTGAGCGTTTGCTTGCGCGCCACAGCCACACCAACAGTGAAAAATCCACTCCTGGGGCTCTTCAGCAAGATGTTTGTTATCCCAAACCCCTGATCACACCTCCTGCTCCTGCCAGGCAGCAGACCCAGCACTGGGACACTCCACTCCAAGAGCGTGAAGATAAAACACCCGTTCCCATTTCATGCCAGCCTCCAGCTCCCAATTCATCTGAGCCTCCAGCTCCCAATTCATGCCAGCCTCCAGTTCCCAATTCATGCCAGCCTCCAGTTCCCAATTCATGCCAGCCTCCAGTTCCCAATTCATCTGAGCCTCCAGCTCCCAATTCATGCCAGCCTCCAGCTCCCAATTCATGCCAGCCTCCAGTTCCCAATTCATGCCAGCCTCCAGTTCCCTTCTCCCTAGGGAGCTGGCAGTCAATATCCAAAGGTTAAACGGCCCTGACATGCCCACCTATCCAATACCTCTGTCATTAATAAGCATGATGTGGATCAATACTCAAACACACACTTCCTCTGCCCCAAGGGCAAAGGGAACAAGTCACCAGGAGCGATAAGGAGCTGGTTGTGAGGGCTGCAGGGTGTTGTATTCCCAGTATCCCATTTCAGGGCTCTACACAGGGCTGAGCTGTGCAATTCCATCATTCCAGCTCTCATCCTCCTCCTTGTGACTACCCCGGCCACAAGTTCACCTGGCTTCTCAGGATGACCTTAATTAAGAGCTGGAAAGAACAGATTATGCTCAGGAAGCCAAAGCCATTAATCTCAAAGGCTTAAAAGGTTTTCAGGGCAAGTGTGTTTATATGTCCCCTTATCTCATCCTACAAAAAAGGGAATAGGCAGCAATGCCACCACAAGCAAAAGCTGCTTTTGGTGTCACTCAGATAAAATCTAACTGTACTTTTATCTCCACCAATGATCAAAATGCAATAAAAATTGGGCCTACTAGACCTTATTTTTATGACCTTGACTTTCAGCCCAATTTATTCTTAAAAAATGATCAAGCTCTGTGTAAGTATGAAAAATAACAGCCTGGTCCTCCTACCAGGACCATTAAAATTCTGCTTTTTGGGATATATGTCCTAAAAAAAACCAGCATTCAATGAAATCCCAACTCATATTTCTTACAGGGACACTTTTCTACAAGCACCTGAATTATGTGTCTCTCACTACAATTCCAAACAGGAACTTGAACAGGGACCTGAAGGAACTTTATCCTGCTCCCACCAAAGCCAAGTCTCAGCAGCTTTGAGCACAAAAGGCATAAAATCATGGAATGGTTTGGATTGGAAGGGACCTGGAAGTTCATCTCATTCCACCCCTGGGTTTGTAAGTTAAAGTTTAGAATTAAATATAGGATTTGATTTGAGATCTTGGAAAAGGCTTTTGAACTTAAGTATTAGAAGTGAAAATGAAGATTTATAGTTTAAAGTAGAAATATGTTAAATTAATTTTTAAAAATTTAGAGTTTTAGAATTTAAAATATAAAAAAATAAGGTAGTTACAAAAGTAAATAAGGAGATTAAAATACAGTACTGTAAGTTTATGTGCTATAACACAATTAACTAAAAAAACTTACACTATAACATAAATACATAAGACAAAATTATTTAAAATTAAGTAAAAACATAAATATCCTTATTAGCAGTGTTATTAGTAAACAACTCCTTAAAAGATCTTGTAACTAAAAGTCTTGTGACCTTCTAAACCATACTCTCAATATGAACCAAACTCACCTTTATTACCTATAAAAAAGACAAAAAAATAAACCCACATCATCAAAATCAACTCAGAAGTCCCATCTCTAACTCATTCAAAACTCCCCATAATCACACACTAATTAAACCAAACTTAAATAAACTTAAATAAACATATTATGCTGCAGCACACACAGAGCAGCTAAATCAAGCCATGGCCAAATACCTTTCCCCTGGCATTCATCATGCCTATTTTGGCTGGCATTTACTGTGCTGGCACTTGCACTTCTCTTCATGACACCAGTCACAACACACAGATTATGTTCCTGTTTTCAAACCCCGGAACACCAAAAACGCCTCTCCAGGAGCCTCTCCAGGGCTTTAAGGTCCCTTCCAACCCAAACCATGCCATGATTCTGTGATTCTGTGACACCCTGCTGCCTCCTGGCTATTCCCAGTGGATTCCCAAAGTTATCACAGAGCTGATTCCACAGGAGTTACATGGGGTAGGTGTGTATCTCAAACTGGGGACAGCACCATCCCTGCCATGCTCTCAGTCAAAGACACCCCTGGTATTTTTAAGGACCTGTAGCTACTCCCAAAGGCTGACCTCACTTGGGTACTGTTGTCCTGCACCCACGATTTCCTAGAGCAAGAATAGCTCCATTTCTCCTCCATCCACACCAAAGAGCTCCAATCCAGAACATCTCCACAGAACTTCCACTGTCTGTTGTGTTTCCTAAAAATCACTGCCAGAGGTTTTACCCCTGCAATTACAGGTCACAAAAATGCAGTTTGGTTAGGAGTTAAAAATATCTCATAGGGACTAAAACAGTGAAGGTAAATACTTCAACTTTCTAGAGAGGCAGAGTCGCTCTCTTGGCTGTTTATTTATGCTGGACTGTTATATTTGCTGAGGGATTGGCGCTTCTGCAAAAAAACAGGGCTCAAACACGCTCAGCTTCATACTGAGCACTTCAAAACCTTCGAGTGTTACTTTCCGTGTCTTCTACAGCTCACAAGCAGCAAAAAGTAGCAAATGCAGCTTCAGATGTCAGAAAATCTGGCCTTAACCAAAAGTAAATGCTCCTATTTTGCAAACTACCCTACAAACACAATACAGACCGTTCAGTTTATACCTTTATAAAACTATCAAGCAAATTCTTTATTTTAGATTCAGACCGAGCACAATAATAACAGAAAGGCTTGGGAAGTTTCAGAACCAGGGCTCTGAAGGGCTTAGAAAGCTACAGATGAGGCAAAATTCAGTTTCACTGTAAGGAAATCACTTCCACAGTGCAATCACAATATTTGGGGGGCAGGGGGGAGAAGGAAAAGCCCCTGTGCATCACCCGATGAGGGGGGCACAGCAATCCCTGAGCTGTGATGCTGTGCATGCAAGCAGCTGATGAGACAAGTCTTGCTGGATTACTAAAGAGCCATTGTCCTGAGCCTGGAGGCTTTCAGCAACTCATTTCACAGCTCCTCTCTAAAAACCACCCCAGAGTTTCACGCCTCCACCCCCCGGAATGAGAAGTTCACGGGTTTTGGGGGTGGATGTCAGTGCATTAGTCAAACAGAAAAAGGCGTTTACCTTGCCAGGCTTCCTGCCCTTGCCAGGTGATCATTTCCTCTGAGTCCCCAGGCCTCCCTTCTCCCCAGCAGGAGAAGAAAGGAATGCTTTGCTTTCTCCTGCAGCTCGGAATGCTTTCTCCTGCGGCTTTGCTTTCAGTTTGGCTCAGACAGACGGAGAGATTTCTTCCAAAGCAAACACTCCTGCAACGTCACCGCGGATATAAATAGGCAGAGGAGAAGGAGGGAGAAGCACAGCCCTTCTGGAGAGACTGCAAACACGCAAGTAAGGGAGAATATCAGACAGAAATAAAGCTTTTCTTTTCCTAAAGCTACACACACAGCCTCGACTCGGACACCACAGCCAGGCTGAAGGAGCCAAGAGAAATATTGCATGCATGCAGCCAGAGAGGGAGGTTCTCACATATGCCGGGCTCTGCCAGGAGCTGTGCTATTTCTGCTGCCACCCCGGAGCTCACACACACACGGCTGCACGTCCAAATAAACACCAGCAAAGCCACCTGCACCCACCCACCCAGGTGGGCACGCAGGAGAGCCATTGCCCAGAGAAGCTGGGCATGCCCCTGGGTCCCTGGCAGTGCCCATGGCCAGGCTGGATGGGGCTTGGAACACCCTGGGATGGTGCATCTCATCCATCTCATCTCATGTCATCTCTCTCCCCTGCCCCTGGATGAGTGGATCTCATCCTTACACAGAGACAGGAATTGGTCAGGGGTGTGAAGGTCTGGGCAGCTCTGGCTGCACTGACCATGGAGCTCAGAGCTCTCAAAGGAAGGAGCCGAGGGACAAAGCTGCACCACAGCCCTGGACTTGAGGTGAACAGGCATCATCTTCAGGGGTGTGCCTGGAGAATCCAATGGGCTTGGAGAGAAAAAGGACCCAAAAGAGCTGGCTGATAAAAAGAAAAAGGGGCCCAAAAGAGCTGGCTGAAGGACAGACCATCCCAACAAGCAGCTGGTCCAGCTGAGCGGGCAGGAGGCCCCCATGGAGGAGCACAGAGCTCCTGATCAGAGCCAAGTACAAAGAGCAGGGCAGGGGCAGCTGATCCAGGAGGAATCTGGGAACACTGATCCTGCAGGTGATCCAGGAGGAATCTCAGGAACACTGATCCTGCAGGGGAAGGTGATCCAGGAGGAATTTGGGAACACTGATCCTGCAGGGGAAGGTGATCCAGGAGGAATTTGGGAACACTGATCCTGCAGGGGAAGCAGGAGGAGTCTGGAAACACTGATCCTGCAGGTGAGTCAGGATGAATCTCAGGAACACTGATCCTGCAGGGGCAGGAGCAATCTGGGAACACTGATGGGGCAGAGATGGGGCTAAGAGAGCCAAAACACATCTGGAATTGAATCTGGCAAGGGATGTGAAGGGTGCCAGTGAGGCCAACCTTTAGTAACTGCAGGCCCCTGAGGCCAAAGGGGAAATCCAGACAAGGAAGACTTATCCTTAGTGGAAGAGGATCAGGTTGAGACCTGATGGGATGGATCCACAAGCGCTGATGGCTGCTGTCACTGTGAGGCCACACTTGATGAGCTTTGGAAACCATCTCCAGTCACCTGAAGGACAAGAGGGTGATCAGGAGTAGTCAGCATGGACATTCAGAGGGAAAAAATCCTGCTTCACCAGCCTGGCCTCCTCCTAGGATGAACCAATCCCGGTGGATGGAGGGAGTGCAGAGGATGCTGTCTGTCCTGGCTTTGGCAAGACTTTCAACACTGGCTCTTCTCACACCCTCAGATGAGCTGGCAAAGTGTGGAGCAGCCAGGAGGGCAGGGAGGTGGGTGGAAAAGGGGCCCAGCAGGGAGAGGTCAGTGCCACAAAGTCCAGCTGGAGGACAGACACTTCCCACAGGCTGATATGAGAGCCAAAATCGTTTAACCTCTTTTACTGACTGGAAGATGCACAGAGTGTGCTCTCAGCACTTTGCTGGTGACACAATAACTGGGGTGAGTGGCCAGTACACCAGAGGGTCACACTGCCACTTGGATCAACTCTAAAAGGCTGGAGCAAAGGGCAGGCAAGAGCCTCAAAGTGTTCAAACAAAGCAGAGTCCTTCCATCACCTGGGGGGGAGTGACCCCTGGAGCCAGCACAGGCTGGGGACAGCTCTGCCAAGCAGGACAGATGACAACAACTCCCAAGAGCCAGCATAAAAAGCCACCAGCTGCATGACAAGAGTGATCCTTCCCCTCCACTCAGCACAGGTGACACCATTCCTGAGGTGCTGGGCCCAGTTCTGCACTCCTCAGTGGCAAAGAGACACGGGCAGAGTCTGGCACGTGGCCCTGGACAAGCAGCTCTGGGTGACCCTGCTTGCCAAGGTGACCTTGCAGAGGTCCATGCCAGGCTCAGGCAGGCTGGGATCCTGGGAGCCTGCAGCCAGTGCCCTCTCCCAGCCTGGATATCATCTGTGATAGCCCCAGGAAGCCAGGAGCAGCACCTCAGCCTGTGTAAGGCACAGTGCCACAACGTCACAGCGCTGACAGGGCACACCCCAGCCCAGCAGAACACCTGACATGCGCCCTGTCTCACTCCTGAGGTCGAGATTCAGTTCCCAGCCCTTGCTCACTCACCTTGGCCATGGTTTGGCTCCATTTCTGCTTTCTCAATGTGACACAGGGGTCAGAGACAAATGAACAAACCAGGCAGGAGGTGTTTCATCACTCCCATTCCATAAAGGTCCCTTACAATCTCCCATCTCATTCCACCCCATCTCCCTCGAGTTTTGCTTCCCTTTTGCCTTTTTTTTTTTCCTCAAACATCACCACTGGGATGAATGCTTTAAAAAAGTCCTCAGCCCCACAGATGCTCTGTTACACCTCTAAAACCAGAGGATGATTATCCTCTGTTAGAATAAAGCAAGAAGAGTCAGACATGGGTATCATTTAGGTTTACAGGCCAAAATCTTCATTAACTTAGCAGGTAACTACTTCTTGCTGGTGTAAAACAACAGAAATGCTAAAGTTTTTTATTTGAGGGCCAAGAGATAAAATAAAGTTGTAATTTCTTTAAATCTCCAACATTCCCTGTTCCCACAACTGGAAGCGGTTTGGCAAAAATAGAGGCCAAGTGAGAGCCATCAGCAACAGAGGAAAGTACAAAATTGATCTTAAAATTATCAATATTTCACCCTAAAAAGGAGGGGGACAGGGAAGACTCCATGCAATCTCCAGGTTTTTGTCCAAAAGCTCCCAATAAAACGTGTTTCTGTCTAACTGTCAGTGCATTTGCCTTGCCTGCTTCTCAGTTTAGCACACCTCCTCCTCCTCCTTCTCCTCTCTTTGCAAATACACTGAGGGCAGAGCAGGGACAGGGAGAGCCCAGCTGGGCTCTGCTGTGGTGGCAGCTGGCACAGCTGGGACCAGGGCACTCGAGGTCTCTTCACACAGCAAAAAAAAACAAAAGAAAAAAAGAAAAAAAGAAAAAAAGAAAAAAAGAAAAAAAAAGGCACCAGTGCAGTTTTAAACTGACTCCCTGCAAGCATTGGCTCACCGGGATTTCTTCTTGCCATGGGTGTTGTCCCTGTGTTAGCCTGGTGTCACCAAACCCAGATGCCCCATGTTGCAAGGGACTTTTGGGGTCAGCTGGCCCAATCCCTGCCCCAAGCTGGTGCATTTTCTGCCAGGGTCTATGGCCCTAAGCCATACCATGGTTCCATCCAGGAGCTTGGGAAGGTTTTTATGGATTGTTCCTCTTGTGGCTACCAGCTGGATTCTAGTATAACACAAAAGGTTGGGCTGGGAAGTGTCTGAGAGCAGCCCTGGGGGTGCTGGGGGTGAGAGCTGGGAGCCAGAACCCCCCCGTGCCCTGGGCTGAGCCCCAGCGTGGGCAGCAGGGCAGGGGGGGATTCTGCCCCTGTGCCCCTGGGCTCAGGTGAGACCCCACCTGCAGAGCTGCCCCAGCCCTGGGCCCAGCACAGGAGGGACCTGGAGCTGCTGCAGAGAGCCCAGGAGAGGCACCAGCATGGGCAGAGGGATGGAGCAGCTCTGCTGGGAGGAAAGGCTGGCACAGCTGGGGCTGCCCCTGGATCCCTGGCAGTGCCCAAGGCCAGGCTGGACTTGGGGCTTGGGGCAGCCTGGGATGGCTGAAGGTGTCCCTGCCCATGGCAGGGGGGGAATGAGATGGGATTTAGGGTCCCTTTTAACTCTTCTGGGATCCCTTGAGTAGGTGCACCAAGAGGCAGCCCCAGAACAACAGACACTGCCTGCAAAGATCTGCACAGGGGCTCAGGTTCTCAGCTCACAGTTTCATCTTTACAGTTCCTGCAGCTGTGAACACAAAGACCAGACCAGCACCTCCAAATATCAAAGCAGCTCCTCCTGGGGAGGCTGAGGACTTGCCTTACACTTGTGGCACTCAGGACACACAACAATTCCCATTTATACAGGACTCTTCTCTTGGGCAGCACGAGCTACTGTTCCATACTGAATCAAACCCCATAAAGCAGAACCAGCTAAACACAGAAAGAACAACTCTGGACTTGCAAGGGAAAAGAGAGGCTCCTAATTACAGCCCAGCTCAGCTCCTCACTGCCAGCAAAGCATCACCAGCCCTGTCTCTGGGTTACCCTGCTCCTCTGCAAGAGTCCCAGCTGGAAGGTACCAGGAGGCTGTAGCTGGCACTGAAACCCAGAACAAAGCAAAGCAGTGGGGAATCAGGGATGCTGCATGTCCTGCACATTGCTGTGAGATCCACCCCAAGGGTCCTAGCATGCTGCTGGCAGAGAAAGGAACATATGGCCAAAGTTTCAGGGAACCAGAGAAATAAAAACACAGGCACACACACACATGAAGAGAACTAATTATATATGGAAATTGCACATCAGTCCAGAGTGAGCCAGGACTCCATCCTGCCCCAAAGCAGCAGATCTGGAGCCTGGGGATCACCTGAGGCAGCTACACAGCCAAGATGTATTTTTGGAATGGTCCTGAACCCAAAAAGCAGGAACTGAAGCACAGGGAACATCCCTACACCCACACTGAGGGCATGGATGGGGACCAACCACAAAACCAACACAGCACAGCCAGGTTTCCATCACAGACTCACCCAAACAGAGTTTAGGATCATTCACCTGGTGACAAAAGGAACAGTATTCCTTCCCCAAACACACTGTGTAACAGGGCAGTGTGACAGAGATGGACACAGCAGCTCTCCCTCCTGCCTAGGAAATGCCGCAGGACTTTGTGTGGTCAGTATGTTACAAATTCAGAAAGATTTTGGCACAAAAGACCTCCATGATTCATTAAACACTTGCAATACCAAGATATTCCCCCTCTAAGTCACTGCCCTTGCTTAGTTGCTCTGGCTGTTATGAATGTGACCCTTTGTTTATACAGCAAAAGGCTGGTTTTGGTACACTACTAAATAAAGGAAAATTCAAGCTTCCACATCCATCATGCAGCTCTAAAATAAAACAGGAAAAAACTCACTTTGTCTTCAGCATCCCAAAATGGACCAAGCTTTCCAGGGCTTTCAGTTCTAAATGAAAGCTGACCGTAGAAAATTCCCTTGTAAATGTTTATTATTCTAATTTTAACCTCTGGACATTTTTAAGGCCAATAAAAAAAAACAAGATCAAAACCCAAGAGAGCAAATAATCCACACAGGGATTCTCTCCTGCCTGTGCTGGTTCAAAAGTCATTCTGAGATTTAGGGGATATTTTTATTTTTAAACCTGTGTTTAATTTCTTGTACTGGAAGCATTAAATCCCACCACAATGTCAGATCAAAACAAGTCCCTTAGAAAGGAAGGGAGAAGGATTCCCATGGGAAAACACCCCACAGAACCCACTGGGCAGCAGAAACCCCTTTTTAATTTGTCTTTTCAAGGTGAAAGGAACTCAAGGAACACCTTGTGCCAATACACTCTGGGTAAGCACTTCCCCAGGCTCTGCTGGACCCTGCAGAGCTCTTTCATCCATCCAAACTCTCCACAAGTGTTCAAAACATTTCTCTCAAGCCTTAATAGCACCTTTGTGCATCCAAACCAGATCCACTGTCACGGTTCCACAATAATTTTCATGCCCAGATCCACTCCTTTGGCTTCCACCAGGAGACCACAAAATCCTTGTGGATTTTGGACCAAGAGTGGGATTTTGGACAAGAGTGAGAGCAGCCAGACACTGTGTCACCTGCAGAGGCTCATCACAGTGACACAGGGACCACAGGCAGCCCAAAATCTCCAGGCAGAAGCACAAATGCAGATCTCCAGGACAGCAGCTCTGTTCTTCTTTTATTCTCCTGCCCACAAAGGTTATCCCTTAGGTGCAAGCAGACACCCTGCAGTGTGTTTCGGAGAGTTACTAAGAGGAGAAAAAAACAAACAACCAAATAACAAAAGCCAAAATTGGGCTGCTGGGGTGAGCAGCTGCCTGCAGGGACAAACTTCACTTGCAGACAGCCCCATGTTGGTGCCAAAAGGCTTTCCCCAGTCATTCTGACCTCTGTTCCTGGCCCAGCCTCGTCCAAAAAAAGCAGTGGGAAGCACTATGCCTGTGTCTCACAATCCTGGCTGTATTATAGCCTTCAGCCTTCTTCCATGTGATCATCAATCCAAGTAACAAATCCATAATTTAGCTGGTTTGCTTCCCTGCCCACCCCACAAGCTCACCACACACTGCTGGGACTCCCATAAACTGAAAAATGCCCCTTCCTACAGCTTTGGTGGCCAGTGGCCCTCAGTTGGATCTGCTGCTTGTTTTGTTCCACCTGCTATGGCACTTGGCATTTCCTTGTCAAATACAAGCTGAATTTCCCTACTCCAAGTCTATTCCAGAGTGCACATGAAGGCAAAGTGGAGATGGCCCTTGACCTACAGATGAGAAAAGTCACTTCTCTCTGGGGGTATCATCCCTCCTGCCTGTCCAAAGACATCCTCTGGAGACCTCACTTTGTATCTGTGCTGCCCCAAACCCTTGTCTTCCCTCTGTGTCACAGTTGCAGTTTGATTCCTGAGCGCCTTGTTGGGCTTTGTTTGGAGGGTTCTCCCCCTCCTTGTTTATTTTAATCCATAAACTTACACACCCATAGCTCCAAAAATAGGAAGTCACAGCAGAAAAAAGGCCTCCAACACAGCAAAAAAAAACCCCTTAAGCACATCATCAATACAAAAGCACTTTCAAACATAGAAATTCAAAATCCCAACAGCACCAAGCAAGAGCAATAATGAATTTTTTTTAAATGAGCCCAGGTGAATAGACAGGATGCCAGTGAAGTGACTTGTGTGACAAGTCACAGCTGTTTGTTGGGGAAAAAGGTGTCACAGCTGCTCTCAACACTTCTGATTCAGCTCCTCCCTTTAGTTCCAGATCCCTGCATTAACTGAGCTGGCCACATATCACACTTCTCCCCCATCTCCAGCTTTTCTGTCCCTGCAACCTCTGTCTCACACCACAGCTCTGAGACATTTAGCAGTGTCACAGCAGTGCTTTGCATGTGATAACACGGAGGAAAGAGCTTTTGTAGGCCATTCCAAGGGCAAGAATCAGCCGGAAAAGGCCATTGCAGGCAGCTTATGAAACACTGATTACAAGAGGAGCAGGGTCCTGGACGTGAAAGGCAACAGCCAGCCAAGTTTTCTTTGGGGAAAAGGAAAAAACCTGACATCAAGACAGCTCAAAGTTTTTAAATCTTACCCAGATGAAGGTAATTATCTCCTTATTAAATATTTCACACTTACAACGGTTACAGTGGCAAACCTCTGGATTCAGGGTAACCATCCTGTGACATGCACCCAAACTGCAGAATCATGGAGTGGTTTGGGTTGGAGGAGACCTTAACCTGCCAATCCTCTGCCACACAAGCAATCAGTAATTAAATAACAGGCCAAGGACTTTTCCTAAGCAATTTATGCTTAAATCATCACAGACTGTGCAGAAGACACAGGGAAAAAAATTAAAATTATGAGTTAATGTAGTCATGCTGCTTCCTGCTGCACACAGGCTTGTTTTTTTCCTGCAATTACAGAGGAGGGATTTTTTTTCCAGCACCACTTTCAGCTGCCACAAGCAGGCTATTGTTTGGATTTAGCCAGGCAGCAGCAGTCCCCATGCAAACCCAGGGCAGCAGGATGGACTGCCTGGAACTGAAACACAACAGAAGGGATTCAGTCCTGTGAGGATGAGAAGAGAGATTTGTATTAAATACCTGCTTGGAGCAAAGCCAGAGGAAGCACATCAAAGGAATCCTGGGATACTTCCCAACATCCAGGTGCTCACAGGGATGTTGTGCATCAGGTGACAGCTCAGCAGCCTCTTCCCAGCACACATCTCCCAGCTCAAATCCAGGCAGCCCCAAACTGCTCAGACTACATCTCTGCCTCCTCCCCCGCACACCAGGGCATCCTCTGCCATTGAAGAAGTGATTCCCCAGCCCTTGGACACACCAGAATGATTCATCTGGGTGCACTGGTGCCTTCACTCTGAAAACTCCTGCTCGTCCCCGGCGGAGCGCTGAAATGCTGTGAGCTCACTTGTAGCTGTGGCAACAGAAATGCAAATCCTGCCACACTGAAAAACTTCCCCACCGACTCCTCCACTACACGGGGACTATGTGTGAGCAAAATCAGTTTTTTCTTCTTCCTCCCTGAGGATAAATTGGGTTTGTGAAAGCTGTGCCCTAAAGCAAAAATCCAATTGGCAGGGCAGAGTTAAACCAGACACATGTTGCTTTAGCTGTGCTTCAGTGCACACAGAAAACAGGCACAGAAGAGTTTGGAAACAGGGTACAAAACCAGGTTTGAGGTCTCTCCTCAGTGTTTACACCTGGTGAGGAGCTACTCCATTTGCAGCCTCAGCAAATACCACGGCTGGTTTAATACAATAAAGTTACAGTGGATATAAAACAGAGAGGAGAAAATGGCTTTAAGTTAATTGTTCCCTGGCAGGGTGGGCAGGCCCTGGCACAGGGTGCCCAGAGCAGCTGGGGCTGCCCCTGGATCCCTGGCAGTGCCCAAGGCCAGGCTGGATGGGGCTTGGAGCAGCCTGGGACAGTGGAAGGTGTCCCAGCCCATGGCAGGGGGGGATAAGATGGGCTTTAAGTTCCCTTCCAACCCAAACCATTTTATAATTCTATAATTAAAAGATCCATTTTTCAAAAAGAATCAGAAGTCTAAAAAATATCAGCATATCTGGATGCAAAACCATGAGCTTTTCTTGGGGGATAAATAGGATATTTCTAACAAAAATGCAGGCAGTAACTGCATACAGCAACCAGAGGTTAAAAACAACTGATGGGGGTGGTGAAGAAAGAGGGAAAAAAAACCAAAAACAAAGAGCAAGCCTCACCTAACAAGTTTCCAGCAGCAAAACCTGTGTGAACTGCCAGACCCAGATTGCAAATTTAGGTGACAACTGTGAATCTTTGGTGAGAATTGTACCTCACTCACAGGGTATCAACCTGTGGTTTGCAGAAACTTCTCAGACAAGCTTCAATATCCTGAATGGCAAACAAGGAGTAAACTCCCACCGATGCTTCCTGCATGTTGAGAAGTTTGGGTGGGGAACTGGGAGATTTCTGGGCTCAGTGTTGGTTTGGTGCCTTGTGCTTTGTGGTGCTCTTTGTTCCCCTTTCAATTTGGGTTACTGAGTGCAAAGCGTTTGCAGGGAGTACAAACCCTGCAACCTCAGCTTCACCTGTGAGTGAGCAGAGGCAGTGTAATCCCACAGGCAGGTTATTCCATCTGGGAGCAAAGCAAAGGAGCTAAAAGCAGAGGAAAAGCAGAGTTACCATGGGATACCAGGATGCGTCACTTCTCTTGGCTCTCCTGGCGCCACGTGACGCCTCAGCCGCCAGCGAAGAACTCGGCAGATGGGACAGGGGGAAAAATATTAAAAGGTCCCTAGATTATAGCAAAGTTTAGGCTTTAACATCTACTGCTTATGGCTACAGAAATAGAGGCAACAATATTTATCTACAAACCAAGCTATCTGTCTATAAATCTATGGCCACGGAGCAGTAAATACACGCTTTCCCTTCCAGCAGTCGTCACCATCTACACTTTTCAGTTCCCTACAGCAAATTTAGTTCAGGCACATGCAGAAATAGCACCCCTGCCATCTCAGAGAGAACTATCACTTGCCTTTCAGAGCAGGCAAAGCAGGTCAGTAGTTTCCACCTCGCTCATAAATACAGAAGCAGCCACTTGACAGCAACAGAGCAGTCAGAGTTCAAGAGGGATCAGAAAAGGGATGAATCACTTGGAATTTACTCTCCAGGCTATCACACAGGTCATCAAGCTCATGCCTTGGGCTGGAGCCCTGTGAACCAAGAGTTGTCTTTCTATTTTCAAGGTATGGTTGTTGAGCATGCGTGTGCAGCACATCAGTGACCCCACACACGCTCCCCCACACTTGGGTTTCTACCCTGCTCAGACCAGGATTAATTCCCAAACAGCTCCTGCTCCAAGTCTTTCTTCTCTGCACAAAACCCTAGAGCAGTCCAGTGTTTGAGGATTTCTCCCCTCCTTTTACAGCAGCCAGTTTCTTTCTAAGCAGATCAAAACAGCTCTGATTCAAAGGACATTATTCCAACTCCATCCTCCTCCACCTCCCAAAGCCTCCTGACACCCACACGCTGCTGAACGTCAACATCTCCAGGGAAATTCAGTCCTTGCAGATGGCACCAAGCAGCCCCCTGGGTGTGGTAAAAAGCTCTGTGCACATGAGGAACCTTCACCCTCCCTGGGTGAAGGTGCAACCCCAGCCTTCCAGCTCTACCCAAACATTGCAACAGGCTGGGAGTGGAGTGTGCAGGGAGCCTCCAGTGCAGCAGGGTAACCTGAGCATCACACCAGCAGCAGCTGGCACGCTGCCACCCCAACCCACCCGCTCCCAGCACACTCCAGACTGCAGGATTTTGGGAAAGGAGCACAGCCCAACCAGCCAAGACAGCTGCTGCTATCATCTGCTCCTGAACACCAGCTTTCTATCACCTGAATCACTTGCTATTCCTGCTTGCCTGTTTCCCATTACCCACCAAAAGTAGGAAATAACCTGGAAGCCAAGAAATCCCACATTTCATCTGCTACTCCAGGTTACACAGCTACACAACAACTGGGTGTTATTTCTGACCTGCTTACAAAAGGAAGTTTCAGGTTTCTGAAACAAAAAGTTTAACACAGACAGTGATACCTTTTACAACAAGGGGCTGGGGCAGAGCTGGGTGCACACAATGGGAAGTGACACCAGGTGCCCATTGAGCTCCTGCAGCCTCACACACCCTGGGATTCCTCCCAACTCTGCTCCAATAACTGTTCCCTGAGCCAGGAGACACTGTTTGCAATAGCTTTTAATAGGATGGGTTTTATCCAGCCTCCTTTGAACCCCTCACCTTCCAGCAACATCCTGGCCACTAGGAATACCACACCACCAAAAGAAAAGCTCTCCCTTTTATAAGCTCGTTGCTGCCTTCCTTGTTGTTTTGTTTTTTGGATTGTTTTTTTTTTGTTTTGTTTTTTTTTGGTTTTTTGGGTTTTTTTGAGTGAGGAAGGCCTGGAAGATGCAAAGCTCCCAATGTGTTTAACATTCCTCTCCTTGCTTCTTCCCCTCACCATCGTTTCTGCTCCATGCTAAAGAGACAAAGTTTATTTATCTCCTTTTCTACAACAGCTGTTCCATGCCTTTGATCACCTTCATCATCCTTTGCTGAACCTTTTTCTTTTTGGAAATAGAGGATTCAGGACATGCAGAATCATGGAGAAAAAGGTCATTTTAAAAATTATTTTTTACAGTAGCTTGTTCTGTTATCTACTCCTTCCCTAATAATATTTATGCATTTACTACTTTGACTTTGCAGCTATTTGCAGTGAAAAAAGCTCCCAATTCAGAAAAATAGCCTCCCAAGAGCAGAACAAAACCCCAAACTAATAAAGCTTTTGATTTTTCTGCCAATGTTGCAGAAAACAAGCATTAGGCTTCAGAGACAGGAAAGAGCCTGCAAAATGCAGTAACCTCTGGATATCTTGAAACAGAAGCTTCCAAAATTTTTCTTAAACCAGAGCAGCAGAGCAAGGAATTAACCACATCCCTGGCTGTGCATGTGCCTTCCTCCCCCTCAGCTGAAGATGGTTTCTGGTAATAAAACATCAAATAAATACACATACCTAGGTCACCTACATTTATTATTTCCTCATGCAGCACCAGCAAAGTGACCCCTAAGGAGGTGCACAGAAAACGACCTGGATTTTTATGAGTAACCAATTGCTGCTCTCCAGCCTCACTGACCTTGCAGCACACACCTGATTCCTGCTCAGCACACCTGGGTTTCCTCTTTTCTTTTCATGTGCACAGTGCCCACAGTTCTGTGTCATTAATATTCACACTACACCCAGGGGAGAGCTGTAGCCTCAAACTCCTGCTGGGACACAAATATTTTTTTTTTGCCTGTTTTCAGCATCTCAAACTCACAGGATGACAACACAGGATTGCTTTGAAGTGTCCATTTTCACCCCACCTCAAATTACCACAGAGAAGCAGATCCTGGCTGAGTATCAGAATTCTCCAGATAAAACTTAACAACCAGTGCATCAACATGGAAACAATGGGTGGGTTTTTGGAAACAAACAGAGAAGAGCTTCAGATTTAGCAAGACTTTTACAAGGATGGTGCCTCTTGCACAAGCAAGAAGCAGAAGGACTCAAAACAAAAACTTGCTGGTTTATTAAGCTCACTTATCTAAGTTTTTAGAGTTGCTTTTTGCAAGGCTGTGGTGTAAAAATAAAGCTGCTCCTTGGGACAATTTGTCAGGTACTCCTACTGCACAGTTTTGAATGCTGGAACACAAAGGAAGGATGAGAACAGGGATTTCACTGAAATGACCATCTAGAACGCCCCCTTGAGAAAAAAGAGAATAAACAGGTCCACAAAAAATAGACTCTATTAGATATTCTGATGTCTCAGGTTTTAGCTGTTATATTTTTCAGATTCTGTGCTGCTTTAGTGTGTGGGTCTGAGCTTCATATTAAGGGATGGTGAGCTCTGTGCAGAGAGTTGCTAGATAAAATTCCTTCTCTAGCTGGGCACCAAGGACAAACACCCAAATCTCAGGCCCAAGAGCACAAACAACGTGGGCTGAAGAGAGAAAAACAAGGATGGGACTGCATGGGGCAAAGCTGGAATTGGACAATTAACTCCAATATGCAAATGGAGCAGAACTGATCAAAGTGACAGACCCTGTGTCCATTTTGTGCCCATTTTGGTTCACCCTGGGTGCAGCCCTGGCTGGGCTCTTGTGCTGCCCAAGGTGGATCCATGGAGGAGATCCTTTTAATAAATCCCTGCTTTATTCTTTAGCTCTGTCTGGCCTCTGTTCTAGGGCAGCCTTCTCAAGGCATCAACTCCACATGGAATTTCAGGAGGAATTTCTGCATGGAAAGGGTGCTCAGGCCTTGGCAGGGGCTGCCCAGGCAGCTTTGCAGTGCCCAGCCCTGCAGGTGTCCCAGGAAGGGCTGGAGGTGGCACTCAGTGCTCTGGGCTGGGGACAAGGTGGGCACTGGGCACAGCTGGGACTGGATGATCCCAGGGGTCTTTCCAGCCCTAATGATTTTATGAGTCCATAAATTTCAGGTTTCAAGAGAGTTTTCCCTTGTAAAATTCACACCACATATCTGTGGGCTGTGAAACAGCATTCCTCTGCTGGGGGCCACTCCTCAGGTTGTTGGGTGCTCTGTCCCATTCTTTTTCCAGGATGTCACCTCTCTCCAGACCACCTCTCCATCCCATTTTCCCTCTGTACAGGGACACCTTCCTGCCCTGCCCATGTCCTCAGAGGTTCTGAGCACAGAACTCATGTGCTGGCTTTGAGCAACCCTCACAAAGCACCAACACAGCCTTGTGCTGAGCATTACTGGAGTGTAAGAAAAATCATTTAGAGAAGCAGCAGCTACAAGAGAGCTCCTTGCTTTATCTCCTCTGTAAACAGCTTTTAAACTGCCAGCTACAGCTAGGAGCTGGAGACAGAGGAGACATCCCTGCAGCTGCTGACAGGTGAGTTTATTGGAGCCTCAGCACAAGCATTTCAAGATGAAAGAGCACGAGGAGGGTGCTGAAAGACAACTGACAGCTTGAGGAGTACGCACTGGTTTTCAAATTGTTTCTGTGATGTAGGGTAATGCTTGTGATCACAGCATTCACCGGGAATTAGATCATCCATTTAGCAGCAAGTTTGCCTGATCAACTGTCTGGGGACTTCAAACACATCAGCAAAACTGCAGAGCTGGAGACACTGCCTTGGTATTGAGCTGCCTTCCCTGAGAAGCTTCACAGAGACCAAAACACAGCGGGAGAAAGGCTAACAAAGCATCCAGAGCAAGTTGGGGGCTGCCCCTGAGTTTGGGAAGCAGCACCTGGATTTTTATCAGTAACCAATGCCCAGGCAGGGCACTCCTGCTGGCACAGAGCACCAGGGCCTGGGGCAGGAGCAGACACAAGGAACTCATCCTCAGCTCACCTGGATCAGCACCAGCACCCACAAAACACCTGGAGCCACCCCAGATGTCAACATATCCTAATAATGACACAGCCTGTGTGCAAAGCCTGTCCCCCACCTTTCTGCCCTTCTGGATGTGCCACACACAGCTCAGGGAGCTCCCCAGCTTTCTAAGAAACTCCTAGCACAGCTTGGGGAATTTGGTGATGTGTCAGTGTCTGGAGATGGCTGTGAGGATGCTCCACAATGCAGGGAGCATGCTCTGGACAAGAGAATATTTAAACCTGCGTGGATGTAGCAGGGATGCTCAAACGATGCACACATCATTTGAACAGCTGGGACAGTCACACAGGACTCTGGTGACAGAGCAGACACCCTGTGCTGGCACTACAAAATCCCCTGGTATGTTCATATAAAATATTTCACCCACCCTTCACTGTGTATTGATCCCTGCACAGCAAAATATGTCAGATGTAACTTTTTGTCTTCTTAAGCAGTACAGGAAAATCTGTCAAACAGCTGCTGACAGCCTGGCACTGCTCCCTGGGAATGGGGACAGCAGAGGCAGGGCAGCACAGGCCAGGGAAAACCCTTCCATTTCCATGCATCTTGCAAACACAGAGAGAAACATTTAAGGAGTGAACTGAAACAAAGCATCTTGTGCAAGGATCCCAATAACTGTGTTATCTGCTGAACAATAAAACTGCAAAACCGTGGAGACATTTTAAACAAGTGCATCTGTCATTAAGATAATGACCAAGTGAGTCAGTGCTTATCCAGTAAGAGATATTCAAAAGAATCACGGGAAAGTTTGGGTGGGAAAGGAGCTTAAAGCTCATCTCATCCCCTCCCTGCCATGTCAGGGACACCTTCCACTGTCCCAGGCTGCTCCAAGCCCTGTCCAGCCTGGCCTTGGGCACTGCCAGGGATGCAGGGGCAGCCCCAGCTGCTCTGGGCACCCTGTGCCAGGGCCTGCCCACCCTGCCAGGGAACAATTCCTAATTCCCAATATCCCATCCAGCCCTGCCCTCTGGCACTGGAAAGCCATTCCCTGTGTCCTATCACCTTGTACAGAGTCTCTCTCCATCTTTCCCATCAGCTCCTCCAGGCCACAGTTTGGTCACCCCAAAGCTTCTCCTGCCCAGGTGAGCAGCCCCAGCTGTGCCAGCCTTTCCTCCCAGCAGAGCTGCTCCATCCCTCTGCCCATGCTGGTGCCTCCCCTGGGCTCTCTGCAGCAGCTCCAGGTCCCTCCTGTGCTGGGCCAGCTCTGCAGGTGGGGTCTCACCTGAGCACAGGGCACAGAGTTTAATTCAACACAGGAGCAGAGCCTGTTCCACCCATCCAAGGACTGAGGGGAAACAACTGATTAACACCCCAGCTCTCCCAAAAGGCACAAACCCAGGGGTGCTGCCCTCAGCCTGCGGCTCCGGAGTGCAGAGCAAGAGGCACCTTCAATCCCTCAGCGTGGTTTGAATCCAGCTCTGCTGATTGCAAAGAAAGCAGAGAGCAAAACAAGATTAGAGCTCAGCGAGACAGCGTGCCCCTCGTGAATCCAAATAAACAAGACATTTTGAACTATTTCCAGCATGACTTCAGCACAAAATAACATTTGCACATCAGTGCAATAGCTGATGTTTTAACTGCTTGCTGAGGGAGCAGTCACGCACCGCAGCCCTGAGTTCAGTGGGGCTGCTCAGCCTTCAAAGGAAGCAAAAAGAGCTGCAAAAAGAGCAGTGCTGCACTTGAAAGCCTTTCAGGAAGCACTAAATGTATTTGTGCTCACTCTTGAACCCAAGGAGAACACAGCCCGGTCCCCACACGCCTTAGGTGGATGATGGGACACTTGAAAGGAGCTGGGATGGCTTTGAAAGAAAGTCTGCATTGCAGGCCATGGGTGGTTGGTTATTGAATTAAAACTAAAACTAATTTAGGTGTCATTTCTTAATTGGACAGTTTATCCTCAAATCCCAGGTGAAACCTCGAGGGTTCCAGAGGCAGGGAGGAAAGGGAGCCAAAGCCAAGGGGCACAAGTCCAGAGGATGCAACACAGGAGGGAAAACCCATTTTCCCTTTGAACCTGTGCAAGGACTGGCGACACACCCTCACAGGAAATCCCATTACTGGGGGCCCTAAGCCATGAATCAATCCCAGAGTCATTCAGAGGCAGCCCCAGGACAAAGGAACAGTCAGATGCTAATTCAGGCCACAAAGCTGGAGAGGGAACGTTCCCTCTTTGGATGAAGGATTCATCATCAGCAAGTACAACCCATTTTCATTAACTGCAGCCATTTCCTGCTGGCACATCCTTTCCATTTTCCTGGAAACACAGGAGCAGCTTACATGTCTGAAGGCAAATAAATTAGGAGACAAGATGGAAATTATCCACGGCACCCAGAACATGCCAAGCCACTGAATAAAGCAGCTCAAAAATCTACCAAAACCCAACTCGACTGATCCAACAAATTGAACAGTGGGTGTATAAAATCTCTGCTCCAAAATTCCATTAAACCTTTAGTTTTGCAAAGATGTCATTGCCTGCAGAGGCTGTGGATGCCCCATCCCTGGAAGTGTCCAAGGACAGGCTGGATGGGGCCTGGAGCAACCTGGGATGGTGGAAGCTGTCCCTGTTTGTACCAAAACCAGCCAGGCACATCCTGCAGCATCCTCTGAACATCCCCACTTCTCTGGGGTAGTTCTGATAAATGCATCTCAAGCTCTGTCAGGGAGAATACAGGTTGGATATCAGGAAGAAGTTTTTCACATAAAGAGTGATAAAATATTGGAATGGCCTGCTCAGGGAGCTGGTGGAGTCACCATCCCTGGATGTGTTTAAACAAAGACTGGATGTGGCACCATGGTTTAGTTGAGGTGTTTAGGTCTGGGTTGGATTTGATGTTCTTGAAGGTCTCTCCCAACCTAGTGATTCTGTGAAAAGCTGGGAGGAATCATCAAACATTTAGCTTGGAAAAGATCTCCAAGAGCACTGAGTCCAACCTCCTCAGTCAGCAGCAGCTTCAAGCTCAGGCTTGCAGCAAAACAAACCAAAGGTGTCACTTAGAAAGCCAATGTCACAATCAAAGTGTGGCCTACGGGACACAGAAAAGCTCCACATGATTCATAAATTCCCCCCAAGGTGCTTTTACGGGCACAGGACAACACTCAGGAAACAGCCACCACTTCTGACCAAGATTATTTGAAATTCACAGGGTGGTGAGTTTTTGTGGTTGATGGATTTTTGAGTTTGTGGGAATTTTTTAGGTGGTGATGTTTTGTTCATTTTCTATTTAAACATCTGCTTTAGCCACCTGTTGCCCACTTAACTGGGAGATCTCACCACTGAGTGCTCTGCACTGGAATTTACTGTTAACCATGCCAACCCTTGCTGTATTCACACACAACTCTATTCCTGAGCAAACAACTTAAGCAGGAATATTTTCAGAAGACTGCACATATGCTCCCTTCCCATGGAGCTAAATTTGGTAGGTATGAGCGTACCTGGCTGTAACAAGCTGAAACAAAAAATCACTGAGACACAGAAACTGAGTTCCAGGCATAAACCCCTGCTTTCCACTGCTCTAAATAGTCCCTGCTACACTGTGATTACACAGCAAGCAGGGCTTGCTTTGCTCTCCGAGCCCAGGGTTTCTCCTTCATAGCCACTGAAATTCAAGTTTAAAAGAGAATTCAGCAAGCAGCTCTGTCAAGCACATTCAGTGCCAAGCTGGAGGATGAGTATATTTATATAACAAAAGGCTTCCTGGATTATTTTAAGGCTCAACTTCTGCAAAGGGAACAATTGATGAAAGGGATGTTTTTCCTTTGTTTAAAAAAATAATACTCATACCAAGAAGAAAAAAAAAAAACATTGAAGAGACAGCAGTGCCTTAAAATTCCACTGTGAGATCCCTGGATCACAGCAGAGTCATCCACATGCACTCTGACCCCCTGAGTACAGAACCTGTGCTGTCACAGATTGAGATAAATACAGCAAAAAACAGAGGTCACAGACACCAAGGCAGCTGCAAGTGAACATCTGCACATAAATGATGAGCTGTGCCACAGAATCACACAGTTATTTCAGGCTGGAAAATCCCTGCCAGCCCATGGAGTCCCAGCTGTGCCCAGGGCCCACCTTGTCCCCAGCCCAGAGCACTGAGTGCCACCTCCAGCCCTTCCTGGGACACCTGCAGGGCTGGGCACTGCAAAGCTGCCTGGGCAGCCCCTGCCAAGGCCTGAAATTGAATTCCAAAATGGAATGATAGAACTGGGATTATGGGTGTGGAGTTTGAATAGAAGTGGAATATCAAATGGTAGAAAAGTTAGAGTTTAAGGTTTTAGAATACAGTAATATGTATAAACAAGATGAATGTTTTCAGGCTGAGGCTGGTCCTTCTTCACCTTCTTCTCCATGGGTTTGGGTTGTTTTGTGTAACTGGATAAGAACGTTACATTGCAGGCCATGGGTGGTTGGTTATTGGGTTAAAAGTAAAAATAATTCTGGTGTCATTTCTTAATTGGACAGTTTATCCTTAAAAGGCCTTGTAGAGAGAGAGATGGAGCTCCATTTTTAGTTTGTTAGAGTGAAGTCCTATAGAACTCAGGGTTTGTGAGACTGTAACATAGATAAGAACCAATTCACCCTTTGCATGCAGAAATTCCTGC
>NW_005054508.1:5189-12581 GCF_000277835.1 Geospiza fortis | reverse complement strand
CTGGGGCTCCAGCCCCTTCCCCAGCTCCGTTCCCTGCCCTGGACACGCTCCAGCCCTTCCAGGTCCTTCCAGGATTGGGGACCCAGAACTGGACACAGCCCTGGGGGTCCCTGAGCAGGGCCAGCCCAGGGGACAGTGACAGCCCTGGGCAAGGGAACAACCCAACAACACAGACCCAGCCACACCTGGATTGAATCTTTTCCCTTCAGCACACAGCAGAGCAGCCTCCTCTGCACCTCTTGATGTCCAAGCCTGATTAAAGCTGCATTAAACTTTAAGTAATAGATGCCTGCATTATTCATCACTGCTGTGTATTGGATGCAGAGCAAACAGAAGCTGAATCAATGCACTGATAGGAGATTCAGGTGTCTGCTCAAAGTGTCTCCTGCTCCCAACACTGATGCACTTGAAGAAGGGTGGGGAAAATAGGAATTTTTCACAACTGCTGTAAACAAGCCTTGGTATTATTACAGTTTGTCCAGAACACTGACACAGAGGCAGCTTTCAGAGAGCAACAAGGGCAAAAAACCTGCTCATCACTCACCTGACCTGTGACACACAAAAATATCATTTCCCTCAATTTCAGCAGCCTTGGTGTTTAGTCACAGCATTTTTCTCAGGATTTCTGGTGGCATTTCTTACAGATTCTGTGGAAAAGCCACTGAACATCTTATTTATGCAGCCTTTGAGATCCAGAGAGATGCAGAATTGGGACAGCCACTGGAGAGGGGCTAAACCCAAATTTTCCAAAGACAAAGGTGTTCAGCTCCCTGAATTCTCTCTGCAGGGAGAATTCAGCTGGATTAGGAAGAATCACAACTGAAAGGTGCTTTTCTGCTCTGTCTCCCACCACAGCCTCTCACAATCAGCCAGGCTCACCAATATTCCAGAATATTCTCAGGAAAAAGGCAAAAGTTTTCCCAACTAGGAATGGGAGGCATGAGAGACTTGGCTCACTCAAGGTGCTGGACATTGGGGCTGCACACAAACAAATAACAGCTTTTGGAACACTCTTCCCCAGAATCTTTACACCCAAAACTCCACTTTTATTTTCTGATTCTCATTACACCTCCCCTCTACCTCTTCAATCAGTCACGGAGCTTTCCAGCATGGATCAAACCCAACAAAACCATGACAAATCTTATGAGATGCCTTTCAGCAAATCCTCACGCAGCTTCAAAGGATTCCTGAAAGACAACAACACAACTACAAGCAGCAATAAAGGGCATCCACCCTGTTTATTCTCTCTTTGCAGGTCATTTATCCATGCCAAAGCCAGAGCTGGGAACAGAACACAGATATTCCAGCCCTCATTCTGGCTGTCTACACAAATATCACTCCAGTTTCCACAGCCAGAAGGGCAAAGATCTCCTTACAAGCAGAGTTTTGGGAGCATTTATCCACCATCTACACCTTCAAGGTCTGCTCTTAGTCATCCTTCCCTGCAAGCAGGCAGAAGGAACTGATCTAAGAGATCTTTCAGCTGTCGTTCCCTAAGATTTTACAATTTAATAATACTGGAGTTAGTTTGTGAAATATTCAAAATGTCCATAACAAGAACTTGCCCCAACTCAGGTCACAGTAAACAAGGTACTGAATGAACACATCACTCCAAAACACGCTTGAAAATGCAAAATGCAAGATGTCCTGACCTACCTGAAACTGCTTTTCTAGCCAGAGCACTCGATGCATCAGCTTAGAAACTCATTTGGAACAGGAGAGTGGAAGCTCAGACCTGCTGCTGGCAGCTTCTCACCGAGTCATGAGAGTCACTGTTAACAAAAGAGCAAACAAATAAAAATAAGGACATTGGAGAGGTGGAGCTAACAGCAAGCCTTCATTAGAGCACCAGGAGGTGTTTCAGTGTGAAGATGACCTCAAGGTCTAACAAGAGTTTGGATATACAGGGAAAGCCATGCTAACATAGAATCATGGAATGGGCTGGGTTGGGAGGAACCTCAAAGCTCATCTCATTCCACCCCTGCCATGGCAGGAACACCTTCCACTGTCCCAGGTGGCTCCAAACTCCATCCAACTTGGCTTTGGGCACTGCCAGGGTTAGAGAAGCTACATTTTAAAAATAGTATTACCCACAGGACACAGAAAAAGAGAATATCCTTGTGTCCAAACAGGCCTAGATGAGGTTTGGAGGATATCACTAAAGGGGTATTGGGGACAGCCAGAAGTGATACAGAGACTCCATCCTCAGAAGCCATGAAAAGGCACTTTATTATTAGAAATCTACAGTTCTTACAGAAACAATTGTGCACCTAAGACCTGATTGGCCTTAAGGAATCTTCTCTCACATTATTGGTGAACTGTGAATAGCACACTCTGGAGAACCATATTTATAACCAATGCTTATAGAAAGAGAGATAAGAGTTAAGTTTTCCACAGCTTCTACACAGCTTCCCAGGATTTTCCTGGGATAACCATGTCTCTCTCTGTTCAGAGGATATGAAATTACTACAGGAGGAGACCACCATCCCCAGAACAACGTGGGTTTCCAGGCTGCTGACCACCCTGCTACACCCAGAGCACCTTTTCTTAACTACAGGAGCAATCCAGAGAACTCATGGGACACACACTGCCACGTGGAGCCCCAAGTAAAGAAATTAACCTCAATGCTTGCTCTGAAGGGAGCTGCTCAAGTGACCCTGGCTCTGAACTCTGCAGAGTTCAGAGGGGGAGCGAAGGAGGAAAGCTGGAAGTCTTTCCTGATAGTCTCCAAAACAACCAGAATCATTTAGGAGAGAGAGGAAGAAGCAAAGAGAAGCAAACCCAAAATGCTCATGGCCAAAATCCTCAGGTGGCAGCACCAGGGACCAGGTTTCTCCCCATGCCTGTGGCCAGCTCTGCCAGCAGCAGCACACAAACCACTCATCCTGCCCTGGGAAGCAAAGCCACTCTTCATCCCATCCCTCCAGCCTCCAAGGGAGGCAAAACCAAGGTGGAGATTTGGAATGGAACCAGCCCTGTGCTGCACAGGGCTCTTCCAACTCAGCTTTCACTCTTAGATAGAGGAAAAGCAGAGGTCTCCATGCTCCATTCACATTAGCTGGTGCAATTCATACACTTCCACTCAAATACAAGTTGGGGAGGAAGGGGGGATAAATAAATCCAATTCTGCTTGTTCAAGCAGCACCAAACCCAAAGAGCTGTCTGCCAGGAAACAAGCAGATGGAAGCCTGGTAATTCTAATTTCTTGAGACTCCTTTTTAGCTACATTTAGGACTGCTTGGAAATTTGCTTTTGAGTTTTTACACTGCTTCACCTTCAGTGAGTGCTGCGGGGAAGGGAACATCAGGCACCTCCACCTGCAGGCCAGAAGATTCTTCTGTGCCACAGGCTGGAAGAGGCTCTGTCCAGATGGACAAACAGAGCCATGAAAAAGCCAGGGAAAGCCTTTCCAGCCTCCTGTAGGATCATGAGAGGTGTCACCATCCCAGAAGATTCTTCTGTGCCACAGGCTGGAAATCAAACAGCTTTTGTCCATCTGACAGAGCCATGGAAAATCCAGGGACAGAGCCATGGAAAATCCAGGGACAGAGCCATGGAAAAGCCAGAGAAAGCCTTTCCAGCCTCCTGTAGGATCATGAGAGGTGTCAGCCATGCCAGGAAGGCCCTGTTTCCATGAGTAACTGGCCATTATCTCACCAGAGCAGCCCTCCCAGGCTTATCAAACTCGCTTATCTGCAGAGTTGCTGAGCCCCCAAAAGCCACGCCGGGAGGAAGCTCCACACCCTGCCTGCCCCCTCTTCCAGCCATGATAGCTCTCATGGATCCCAGAGCGGTGCTCAGACACAAACACATGTTTGATGAGCAAGCTGTGAATCAGCAGCATTTGCTGGGAGAACCCCGAGCTGCTCCCTCACAGCTGCAGCCTCTGCCTCTCCTCTCCATGGAGCTGCAAGGACACGTTTCCAGAATGATTGCTGGGCTGGTGAGAGGACAGGAGGAGCAATTCACAGTGACAGTTTGGGTACTGGCAGCTATGCTGGCAGCAGGACTGCGTGGCAAGGTTTGATTAGAGCTCTGCGCTGTATTAGCCCAACACTGCTAATACACTTTGCAGAAAACACAAGGGTTGTCTTCCCCAAATCAATGAGCCTGTATGCCAAACTCCTCCCTCCCCTGAGGGACACCTTTCTGCTGGTTGAAGGTTCAGGGCTCTGTTTCCCTAAACTCAGTATCCCTGTGGAAACAGCGCAGCTCCTGGAGTTGCTAAGTGATGCTGAGCTGGGGAATATCTGCACATAAATGACAAGCTGTGCCACAGAATTATTTAGGCTGGAAAAGCATCCTGCCCAATGCTACTTACAGAAAGGGTGAGAAAGTTCCAGAATGGCAGAACTTTATCCCTGGATGTGTTTAAAACCAGACTGGATGTGGCCCTGGGTGCCAGGGTTTAGTTGAGGTGTTGGGGCTGGATTGGACTCGATGATCTTGGAGGTCTCTTCCAACCCAGTGATTTCTGTGAATTCCGTGAGTTTCAGCATCTAACATGACCATGCTCAGCTCTGGCTGTGCCACCCCTTGCTCTGACAGCAATGCTGTGGCATTTCCTTCATGCAGGAGCACCAGCTGAGAAGAAATTTGGGAGGTTTTGATGCTGTGAGGATTCATGAGTGAAATTAGCACCAGCCTTGCTCTCTGTGTCACAGCACAGCTCAGAACCACCAGGCAACAGGACCAAGACACCTGCAGAGCTCTGCTGCCTTATTCCCAGCAGATTCCCCATTTTCCAGTACAGTGTCCGCAGCACAGCCTGCAGCAGGCTCAGAGTGGGAGCTCCACCTCTGACTGATGCATCTGGAGATGTCACAGCCAGTGGAGAGCTGCAGGATTCTCATTAATATTCAAATCTTTCCCAGGTGAATGCCACCATCCTTATTATCCATGTGGAATTAAAAGCAAACCAGGATTTAGGAGAGTTAAGAGGCCACATCTGAGTGCTGAGGGCCACTTTTGTAGACTTTACAAAAGTCTACAAACTCCTCGTCAGCAAAGTTTTGGAGTTGAGGATTCTCCTGTGTCTTTTCCTTCCCACTTCCCACATCCACACAAGCAGCACCATGTCAAAAAGAGCAAGAGCAGGCTCTTGTGTTATTTTCTTATTCCATTTAACCAGCAGGGATCAGGAATGTCTGTAAGGGCTGAAGAATGCTGCTTGGAGAAGGCACCCCCACGACTAGAGCAGCCTGGCACAGGGTATTTCCATATTTCACTGCTTTTTTTTGCACCATTTCACCAGTACTGAAGTACTCTTTAAAATACTCTGGAGAAATTCAGCCTAAATAGATCACTCACACAAGTTCACCAAGTCAGTTTGCTTGTGGATTAAAGAAATCAAATTAATTGATTTAGTGACAACGTAAGGGATTTTGAGAGGACATTTAGCTGATGTCTAAGATGTCATTTTAATCCCCCTCACAGTTAATTCTTTGAGTGTAGGGAGCCAGTAAAATTTGTGGTGCAGCCCTTACACAGAAAAACATCTCCACAGGCGTGCTAATCAGGGAACTATTTTGCAAATTGTTCCTAATCTACAGTTGCTTGTCTCTGCTCTTTTCCTGCAGAGCCAATAAAATCATCCAGCTAATAGCAATGTGAAAGGGAAGGAATGATCCTCATTTAGTTTAAGTAGACAGATCTGCACTAGGGAACCACTAAATAGTGCAGTGATGAACTCAGGGAGGCAGCCCAGAAACATCCCTTCCATCTTTTGGGCATGGAAGGCTGCTAGGAGACCTGGCAGCACGATGCAAACTCATTCCTAGTGTCCCAAAAAGTGAAAAAATTTGTTACTGCAATCAACAACAACATAACTATGTGAATTAGTAGGATTTGTTCATGGGATTATTTTTTTCTTAGTTCTTGCAGTATCGTGGTGACCTGAATACACCCGACCTCTGCAGCAGGAGACTCTTACCCTGTTTCCAAAATAATCATTCCTGTTCCCAGACCTCCTCCCCCACCTTATTGTTGCTCATCCTTCCAAAAAACACCTTGCAGGGCACATTCCTCTCCACAAACCTGGCCCCAGTGTTGCTATGACCCTTCTCACCCCTTAGGGAGCCAAGTGCCCCATGGAAATCTCAGCCCTACAAGGATGCCTGGACACTGAGAAGTGACTTGGTACATACACTGATAGATATTTTCAACTGTCCCCAAAGGGTGAGATGCTCAGAATTCCCCAGAGTCACCCAAAAATACTTTGAAGAGAAAAGGAAAGATTGGTTAATTCTAAGAAAGCAAGTTATGGCTAGGTCAGAAAACAATAACATGAAACACAGTGCAACTGCTCACTGTTGAGGCCTTGTCAGGGTGTGCACAGCCAGACCCATCAAGATAAAAATCCAGGGTCTGATCATTTAGACATGTTAGGGATAAGGAATTCAGAGAATGACCAGAGTAATGGACTGCAATGACATGAGAGAAGTTTCCTGTTGTCCACCACCAACAGGAACCACTTCACCTTGCTTATTCTACAGCTTTATTTCACCAATCAAGCTGGTGTTTGGCAACTCATGAACCATTTTCCTGTGACTGGTATCTATTCTGGTTTTGCAGGAGGATGGGATGAAAGCTGAGGACTCCATGACAGGCTTGGTCTGGACAAGCTCCTGCTAAAGAGATGGAGACAGGAAGGGTTCACCTTGACCTCTAGATAATGTCAGAATTCCCACTGTACTTAAATCCATGACTTCACAGCCAAAAGCTTGTCAGGCTATCCACTGATTCAGAAATGAGCCACAGCAGTTTGAACTTAGCTCTTCCCATTTTGCAAGTGCCTTGAATCAACAGCACCTCAGACATATCCCACCTTTTAACAGGTAAGAGCTGAGGTTCGGCCATTGCAAAGACAGGAATCACAATAATTCCTCCAGAAAAAGAGGTCCTCAAGGATCAGATTTCCAAGTTTTTAACACCAGAACTATCCCTAGCAGGATGAGACTTCCCTAAGTGGAACATGACTCCTGCAGAGCAGGGGTGTGATGGCCTGGGAAGGAGGAGAGAGACCAGGATGGCTCCTGGTGCTTCCCTGCAGATCCCAAAGGGAGGATGGGCAGAGCAGAGAGACAGAGTCATTTACAGCCTGCAGAGACCACATCTAATTAGAGAATTTATGTTTTCCTCACACAACATAATCCAACCTGTTCCTGCAATTCATATCGAAAAATCTGTTTATAGGAATTGTTCACCAGCAAGGGCAGAATGGCTGTGAAAGCCCCAGCCACAGTGAGGTGCTTTGTTTCACAGGAAGTCCCTTTCAATTTAAATTTTGGTACAAATAAAAAGTGTAAACACAAAGGTTTAGAGCTGAGTATAATAAATAGAATAATATAAATATAATAACAACAATTATATATAACAAAAATTATATTATTA
>NW_005054508.1:0-5025 GCF_000277835.1 Geospiza fortis | reverse complement strand
GATGATGATTGATGATGATGATAATAATAATAGTAGTAGTAGTAGTAATAATAATAATAATAATAGTAGTAGTAGTAGTAATAATAATAATAATAATAATAATAAAGAGACACATCAATGTAGTAAGAGACCAATATGAAAGGAGCAGGGCAGCAGCCCAGACCTGCTGGCTGTTTTTCTTCCAGCCCCAGCAGGGTTAAGAGCATTAGTGGAGACTCAGGGGGACAGGATCCTGAGCTGGTGACCGCCTGAATGTCCCCTTTGTGAGCCACCCCAGGCACAGAGCTCGCTCCAAGGACATGTGGAGCACAGCCAACTCCACAATTCCGCAAGGATGCTGTGGCTCTCCTGGGCAGGGAGGCCAGGGGATACTTCTCAGGACAGCTAAAAACAACCTGTGCCATGAAGAAACCCTGAGAGCCCCACTGAAAATTTTTAGGGGAAAAACACACCTAAACACATTCTGCTCAAGTGGCAAATACCTCACAATGAGCCCAAGCAGCTTTCAGTAATTAAAACTTCTGAGTATAAAAAATGTGCTGCTGGCACTTAAAATTTATAAAGGAGGCTTCTTTGAGCTCTTAAAATATAATTTCATATGTGGGTCCCATCTAAAGTGAGGATTTGCACAATAATTGTATTGATATCAGACCAGCAAACTTCCAAGCATGCAATTATCCCTTGTTAACCTCTGCAATTCACCTTCCTGCCCAGGAAAACTCCATCAAAGAAAGGCTGAAAAACGGGAAAAAGGAAAGTGTGGCCCCCATGGCACCTCTAGGAAGGAGTCAGCACAGCCAAGACCAGGGATGACTTTTTGCAGATTCCCCTTGGTGCTGCAAACACTCAATGCAAAGTCAGGGTTTTGCCTCCACTGTTACAAGCCTCAAAGTCAGTCACCCCTAGCTTTAGGGGTTTTATTTCCTTTATAGCCTCGTGCAATAGAAAAACCACAAACAAGCAAAAGCACAGAGAAGAAGCAAAAATAAACCATGACCCAAACCCAAACCCTCAAAGCTGCTCAGCCTTAACAGTTAAATGAACATTTCAGAGCACCTCAACTGCCCCAACCAGACAAGGCTCTGCCTGAGGCTTTGGCTACTTTCAGCTCCAGGAGCTTCCTGAGCATGGATTTAGCAACTTTTTGGGAAATTTCTCATCCCAAGAGCTGTTCAGCTTCCCTCCACTCCCTGCAACTTGATCCCACTGAAACTCTTTGTATCCACAGCATTCTCTGGCAAGGAGTCTGACACATCCCTAAGAGAGGAGTCTCAATGCCACTGCCACTCCTTGGGATTCCAGTCCCTGCCTCATCCCACCTTTCCCAGTCACAGGAGTGCAAAAAAATCCCTTTTTCTGGCTCCCAGGACATGCAGCTATGTTTAATTACTGCCTAACAAGCTGGGAGGGTTTGCTCTCTCACAGACACCAGGCTGGGAAAAAATTCTTCCACTCTGCAAGTAGGAGAGACTTGGAAGTTCTTTAGCGTAAATCAGCAAATACCAGAAATGTGCTTTTTCCTCTGGAAGCAAAGCAGATTTTAGCTCAGTAGGTTCCTCCATGATTCCTCAGATGCCACACTAGGATTTTCCAGCACATTTCTAGCTGCTCCTAATTACTTACCCAGCAATATCCAGTGGAAATTTGGGGGAGAAAAGCTGACTGCAGACTGTTCCACAAACAAAAAAAATAATCTGCTTATGCACGCCAGTCATTTTTCATACAATAAATAGCTTGGAATGTGATATGCCAATCAAAATTAACATTTAAATACGACATGTTGCCCCACTCCATCCCACTCCTGGCCATCAACTCTGTTAGAGGTCCTTGTTCCCACTGCACTTTTCCCCGTGGCTGCATTCCACTCCGGGGGTAAAGGTTGCCTGTAAGCACTTTGAACAGTATGTGAAAAGCTTTGTTTATCCAAAAATATTTTAACTCTGAGAAACATTAAAGCAAGATGTAGATTTCAGCATTTGCACAGCAAAGAACTGCAACTCCTACAGATATTGCCAGAAACTTTTTTTTTCCTTAAGGCTTTGCAGCTATGAAGGATTATTTGGCTAAAGCAAAGCCACAAACAAAAAGTGTCATCTCTTAGTAATGGGCTGCAAAGCGTTGTCACAGCAAAGCTGTAATTTCTGTCTTGCTCACTTTTTCAGAGCAGATAATTGATCAAACAGCAGGAAAAACCTGAGGGTGCAGCAGGGAAACCCAAAACTTATGGGGTCTTCCCCAGTAAGTAGCTCTAGAGAACCACTATCAAAATAAAGGGAATTTCCCTGCAGCCTGGCCCACAATTTCCCTTCCAGGAGTGAAATCCAGCCAGCCTGCAAATCACCTGCTGTCCTCCAGCCCTGAAACCCACCTTAAAACACAACTTTGCCCCAAGCACTCAGCAAGGCTGTTGTTCAAAACAAGAGGAATCAACCACAGTGGTCACCACCAGAGACAAACAACAATCACAATTCAGCTGATCCCAGTTATCCCAAGGGGACAGGACTGCAGGACAGGAATATTTAGAATGTTATTGCCTAAAAGCAGCTCATTTTCCAGCTCAAAGCTCTTCTCATTTGCAGTAGACACAATCCCTGTTTCAGCAGAGGAAATAAAATGTGCTGGACCTTGTTGCTCACCCTACTGAGCCTGGGGAATTCTTTGGGAGAAGGCAGAGGACAGTTATCTCCCACCCCACTGGTTTTGGAGCAGTTATCAATTCATGCATTTTCCTGAGCTGAATCTTTATCTATCTCTACAGGCTCACCATCCCAGAGCTCCAGATCCGTGGTTTTTTTGGGATATGGTTTGGTTGTTTTCCTCCTGCCAGGGAATTCCCGACCAGCAGCTGGTTCTGCACCAGTTCCTTACATCCATAAACTGCCTAATTAATTCATGGACTTACCTCTTTCTGCTGCAACAGTAGAATTAACCAAGTATAAACAGAAAAAAAAAACCAAAATACACAGACTTTCACTCACTCGTGCTGTCTTCCAAGCTGGAATTTGCCTGGTGTGATTTTAAACCAGACTTTATTTCCCTTTTTTTTTCCCTTACACCTGGGAGAAAAGTAGTCACACCAGGCATGCAAAGTGCCAAAATTAGCTGGTTTGCCTAAATGCAACACACCAACCCAGCTGCAGCACTTCCTGAGGTACAGACTACACAGTCAGCAACTCACATAAGATCCTCAGTGCTTAGTTTAAGAGAAAAAAGGAGGGCAAAGAACTGTTTTACACCTCTGAGAGCACTGGAGGAGCAGAAAGGCAGGCTTGTCATACACCAAAAGGCTCACACAGCACCACCATCACCTTTATAAAGGAGATCTCCCTCCCTCTTTGTCCAAAGACACTTCCCAAAGCTGTGGAAAGTCATTCTGAGCCACACAGAAGTCAGCATGCAAGAGGCACCAGAGCTGGGGCCAGCTGCCAGCTCAAACAGAGATTTCTGTCCTTGCTGCCAAAGCACAAAGAGCAACAGGCAGAGCTGCCCTGGACCCGTGAATTCAATGTCAACACTTCCATTTCTTCTCCAAACACCAGGGAAGTGACACAAGTGTCCCAATGAAGCCATCAGTGTGGCACAGGCAGAGCAAGCCCCAGCACAGTGCCCTTTCTGTGGTGACAGAGCAGCTCACGGCCACCTCACCTGAGACCTCTCCAAACCACTGCAGAGCCTGGCAGCACAGCAAATAAATCTGTCCCTTCCCTTTCAGAGATCTGCAAGGGTTATCCTCACCTCAGGGAAACTCTAACAACATTTTTGCCTTCTCCAAATCGTGTTTTTTTCAATTTGGGGTGTGGAGCTCAGTCCCAGCTGGGTGGTGACAGCCTGCACTGCTCAGCCCCAGCTGGAGCTCCCTGACCAGCACAAAGTCTCTCAGCACAGAGTGTGTGTGTGTGTACACTGCAATAAAACCTGAAATCAGTGATGCTGTCTCATTTCCCACTCCTCTGCACAACACAATTTTTTTTTTAGGTCGTAACCCCTGATGCAGGACAGAAAGAAAGGCACAAAAGCTGCAAGCAAACTTGGAAACACCAAAAATAAGACATTTCCACTTGATGTTTTGTTTAAACAGCTACACCTTCACCTCACACCGAGTATTTCTGGAGCCAAGATTTGTCCTGGCACATGGATGGCACCTTCTCATGTGGCTTCCCAGCAGGCACAGAGCCTGTCACCATCCCAAAAGCTGTGCCAGGGGAGGGTCAGGTGGAACATCAGGAGGAATTTCTTCCTGGAAAGGGTGGGCAGGGAGGTCACTCAGGGCTGGTGACAAGGTGGGGATGAGGCACAGCTTGGACTCCATGGGCTGGGAGGTGTTTTCCAACCTAAATGTATCTGGGAGCTTTGTGAACTACAGCAAATGCTGGGGGTTTTTTTTGTCTCTTGCTTCACAGGGAAAGAACAGGATTGAACAAGCTGGGTCAGGTGTGGGGGAGGAATATTGAGCAGGTGACTCCTGAGTGGTGGCTGAGCAGGGAAACGTCTGCTAGGAGGAGCCAGAAGTGAGTGAAACTCCTTTCCAAGTAACCAAACCCAACACACCACATCACAGCAAGAGCTCCACAGCGAGACCTGGGCAGCAAATCCTGCACAAGGCAGAAAAAAAAAAGCTGAGGAAAAATCAGCCAAGTGCCCATTAGCAAGCACAGCTCCTCCTGAAGCAGCTCTCTTGCTGGAGAGCCCATTGTCACCCCAGCCAGCCAGCAAGGAAGGGATGCACACCCAAAAGTGCCTTCAGCAGCCTGAAGCTCTGCTGCAGCTCCTTCCTCCCCTCTCTGGCAGCCAGGCTTTTTATTTCTTAAACGTATTAAGCACGTCTCACAGCCCTCTCACAGCCACTTAAAGCCAGGGGTTAAGTGCAGCTCAAGTGAGGCAGCATTTCTGCTCTTACACTCAAATTGTCTCACATGTTGCTTCTTCTGTTGGTGCCACAGGCATCAGAGGGAAGCAGGAGGGAGCTGGAAGTGCCGGTACAGGCACAGGAAAACAACTCCAGGGTGGCTCTGCACAGGCTGGGAG
>NW_005054507.1:1083947-1105331 GCF_000277835.1 Geospiza fortis | reverse complement strand
CCCCAGCCTGCAGGGAATACTCTCCCAACATGTGATCTGCAGTCAAACTGTTTCCTCTAAGCAGTATTGAGGGAGTTTGTGTGTCAGGATCTCTGTGACACCTTTGTCAAGCTCTGCCTTAAGTATGTCAGTGATCAGGTGTTAGGAATCAATAAATAATGAGGAAAAAAAGCCCAAGAGGCCTTTTAGGGGCTGGAAATTACCCACATGTGTGTATGCACCTAGCTTAAAAAAAAAAAAATCCTTGCAGAATCCAAAACTTCACATTTCTATCTCCTTTTCTCTGACAGAAACATGTCAATTTTAAGAGTATCCATGTGTTTAGAATGATGAGATTCTAGCAACCTGCACTTGATGCACAGCTAACATTTTTTACTTCTTTTCCCTGAAGGACATGTCAGAACAAGTGTAGAGCTGAGACAAGAGGAGGGCAGCTCTCTGGGATTGCTGAGGCTGGTGTTGATGGCTGAGCTGAGCAGTGGTGCTGTGTTTTGTCTGAATTCAGGCAAGGCTTGCTAGAAAACACATTGTTCCTTGTGTGTATGGTGTGTATATATGCATATACCTACCAGATCATTTAATCAGAGTTAAGAGCTGCTAGAGCAGTGTCAGAGCCCAGCAGACAGAACCCTGTTGCATCTCTCATTCTGAGGTCTTTCCCTCCTGGGCTCATTTATCACCCGTGTCAATTGCTGTGAAACACGATTCCATCTTTCCAATGTTTTTCTGTTAGGCCTGCCTTTTCCTCAATTCTTTCTTGTAAAAAAAAAAAAGAAAAAAAGCTGTCCTGGTTTTGTTTATTTGAAAAAATGCCCTTTTCACATTCCTTATCTTACAGAGACTGTGCTTGGGCATCTGTCAGTGTGTTCTTTCGGCACTGATTGCACACAGATTTCATTCTGGATTTGAAATGTGCTTTGTCTTCTCTACCCCAGTGTGGGTGTTGTAGCTGCCACTTCTGCATCATGGAGTCATTGCAAAAAGAATGTTTTACCACTCCTATTCTCACCCTTTGGGCTATGGTGCAGAAAACTCTTGCTCTCCAATGTTTCTTCCAGGCTTAGCCACTGGGACATGGGAAAATGTGAAAAATGTGCTATCCACACCCTAAAATGGCAGAGGGAAACAGCAACATTTGTTATTCATAGGATTCTTTATGCTGGGCTTTTTCACTTCAAAGGGAATTGTAAACCAACCAACCCCTTCATCATTTGATCATTTATCATTTGATAATTTGAAGGCAAACAGCAGAAAAGGCCTGGCTTGCAAAACTGCATTAGGAGGCTTTTTAGAATCCCTAACAACCAATCTGAGGTAAAAATATAAAATATTCCACTACTGGCTTCTTTGCACATCTGAAAAGGATAAAAAGGACAAATATTTTGGAAATTGATTTGTGTTATATATATTTCTGCTTCCCTCTTTCTGTGGAAGCCTGATGTAGAAGCCCTCAGGGAGGAGAGAAATGAAGAGCAATAGAAGTTGCTGAGCTGGAGGTGTGTTAACAGCAATGGTAGCACAGGCTCATCTCTGGCTCATTCCTTTCTGGCCTCTCCTCTGTCCCTGCCTATTAACTGGGGGGGGGTAGGTGAGCCAGCTGGGGCTTACCCCTTCCCCTGCTGCTTCTGGGAGGTGTGGGTCTAGTTCTGAGCTCAGTAGGCAAATCCTGCCCTCTGGTGATGGCTCATGCACCTGGGGGGTTGTTGCTTGGGTGGAATTTGGCCCTTTCAAAGGGAATTTCCTACTGCTGCTTTACCTGTGCTCCTTTTCTCTGTACTAGGGCCTTCTTTGTACATCATCCTGCACATACTCATTTGCTTTTGGACACCTCTTTGAGGAGGCTGGTGAAGGCACCTCGTGCCTTTGGCAGCCTCAACACCTGCAAAGACAGGGAGGAGCCCTGCCAGGTCCTTACAGCCCATCCTTTGCTCCCAGTGAGTATTTGTGGTGTCTGTGAGCTGCAGCCCCCGGGCTCACAGCCTTGGAGTCTCATTACAGTGACAACTTGCTGCCCCACCCACCTCATCCTTCCCCTCCCTGGTTCCTTTATCTCTCTCCACACGAACGAGTTTCTCTCTCCTGTGCCCACACAAATGCCACTGCTGGTGTCCTGTTCTCCTGGTGCCCCACCTGTCCTTGCCCTCAGGCAGCTCCCTTGGACTGCACTGGCATGGGAGCTGCACTGCAGCTGCTCCTGACTGGCAGGGATGTGGGATCCAGGGCACATTCCTGATGAATGCAAATCAATGCTATTTTTCCTGTATGATGGTAGATAAGGATCCTTTAAGCCAGCCCATTTTCCAGTGTTTCTGCACCTGTATTCCCGTATAAGGATCCTTTAAGCCAGCCCATTTTTCAGTGTTTCTGCACCTGTATTCCTGCTCCTCCTTGTGTCTCCCTGTCCTTGTGTGTGCCAGGTACGGTGGAAGGCTGAGTTAAGCCCAGAGGGGCAGCAGGGATGGCTGGTGTCAGTCAGCTGCTCCTGACTGGCAGGGATGTTTGATCCAGGGCACATTCCTGATGAATGCAAATCAATACTATTTTTCCCTGTACAATGGTAGATAAGGATCCTTTAAGCCAAACCTTTTCCCACTGTTTCTGCACCTGTATTTCTGCTCCTCCCTGTGTGTGCCAGGTAGGGCTGTGGAAGGCTGAGTTAAGCCCAGGGAGCCAGCAGGGATGGCTGATATCTCCAGAGCCCCTGGAAGTGCTCAGTGTGCTCAGCTGCACTCATTTGTTCTGTTTGGGTTTGGGAAATGGCACAAGGAGCTGGAAGCTCAGGCAAGCTGGAATCACTTTCCTTGAACCCCAGGACGGCTTCAACATCTCTCAGGCAGAGAAGTAATTGCTTAATTAAACATCAAGGCTGATGGAACAAAATTACAAAAATGATCCTGGTTTCCCCCTGTGGAGTGAACCAAACCTTGGAGAAGTCCTGGAGTCCCAAATTCACCTGCACATGCCAGGGCCACAGCCAGCTCCAGGGCTCTGCCATGGCACATGGAAGGGGAAGGAAGGATTCTGTGCCTGTGGACTCAGAGCCACTGAGCTTTAATGGCCATTGCAGATAAATGCTTCAAAAGGAAGAGTTTTACCACATGTCATCTTCCTAGTATAAAAAGGTTTTGGAAGAATATTAGGCTAAATCATGCTGGCTAAATCAATAGAAATGATCTCACCTTCCTTCCCTCAACAAAGTGTTTATGCCATTGCTTTTCTTAGAATGTTTCCATTTATTTTTCTGTATAGCTGACTGCATGGCTCTGGATTTTTGGTCTGGTTTACAATGTATTTTGTGAAGAAAAAAAAAATGTTTCCATTGCTTAGTGACCAGGGGATGGTAACAGGTATAAAAAGAAAAGAAAGACATGTCCAGTGTGTCCTTTGAGTCAGATGTAGGCATAAAATTTTCCAAGAGCTAAAAACCTGGGGAAAATTTTAGAAAGGGTTTTATTTAGAGTTAAAAGTTGAACATAATAAAAAGCTCTTTCAAAAATACAGAGGGAATGGGTCTATAAACTCACTTGTATCCTGTAGGATGAGCTGTGTCACCACCATGTAACAAGGACATTGGCTGAGTTGATCATACTCTGATCTAGGGGGAAAAGTTGCATGGTTTCTCATGAGCTGGCTCCTCAATTTCCTTGAAATTCAAATTTTGATTTGCTGTAATGGATACAGAAAGAGGAAGGTTCCTTTTGGAAACAAAAGTAAGAAAATGACATTTAAAATTGTAATATCCCTTAGGGGAGAGATATCTGTGCTGTATTGTTCAGAGGGATATGTCTCAGCATGGGATCCACTTTTCAGTTCTGTGATAATCTCTTGAGATTCTTGTGGCCTCTAAACAAGGTCACTACATTGTGTGGGGAAAAACTGAAAGGATGGTCTTCTCTTGCTGTCTCTGGCTATAAGTATTATGAAAAATACATTTATGCACTTTGTGTGCAGTGTGGATATGAACAAAGAGATTTAATTTTTTAAGTCTGAGAAATACTAGGTAAATGGGGCACTCCTGTGGGGGCTCCCTGAGCCATAACTGCTGGAATTTCTGTACCTCCAGTGCTTTCCTGCTTTTTTTTTTTCCCTTTGGCTTGTGGTTAGCTAATTAATAATTTGTGTTAGTTATGGTGAGGGGATCTGTGGAGATGTGAATTAATACTTGGCTTATATTAAAGAGCGACATGATTGATGTGCTAATTACACAGATACTTGTTCTCAGTATTCTACTTTATTACGTAGAAATATGAAGGCGAGCTGCAATAGCAAGCTCTGCTAATATATAAACACACACAATAACAAGGGCAAGATGAATGATTTTCCAGGTTCATAAAATGTCTCTTTTTTTTATTCTTCACTACATACAACTTGGACAACACCTGGAATATCCTCAATGGTTAGGAGGGAGCTGGGAATGGGGGCTATTGGCTGCTGGGGTTGGTATCAGGTGCTCCCTGCACAAGTGGCAGTAGTGAAGCTGAAGGATGTAATTAATCCCGCTGACACCAAAATAAATTGGTGTAGTTTGATGTCTAGCTCTGCTTTGTGGGGCTAATTGTGGGCATGAAGTTATGCATGTAACTTAAGCTTTTGACTTCTTTACAGCCAGAACTTAGGCACAATTCAGGAGCATGTTTTAAAGCAGCATAGTGATGCTCCATTTCTGTACCCCCCCTCAATTATCCATGTTCCTCTATATTTGCTCTTATTTGGAACACTGGCATTTGTAGAAAGAGCCCAAATACCTCTATTCTGCTTGTTATATGTGCAGGATTAAGTATTAAATAGAGCATTATAAAGCTCTGCTGTTTTATACGCATGTACAAACATAACATCTGCTTTATTTATGATTTTTAAGAGAGAGTTTTGGTGTGGTTTAACAGACTGACATATTTTGGTACAGCTGCCTTCTGCATTTTCTTACTTGTAAAGCCTTAACAGCCAGAGTGCATTTATTTGTACAGGTTTGCAGGAGTAAAATAAACCAGACCAAATATATTTCAGAAGCTTTAAAAACAGTTTAAAGTAGATGTTTCTATAAATCCCTGTTTTATTACTGGAAGTGCAGCTATTTCATGGCATAGGACAATGGGGTATTGTTTCCTTTTTCTCTGCTGGAGGACACACAGAGCTGATCAGTGGCATTTACAGAGGGAGAATCAAGCACATTAAGCAACTGTTTGCACAGAGCTATATGCTGAAATACTAAGTCAGTCCAAATTCCCATGAACTTTAATGGTATTTTTTTTTCTTCTAAGCAATTCTCTGTACAAGCCTCATTAAATGAAGAAAGGATTTCTATTGATTACGTTAACTTTAACACCTGGCTGGGAGGATTCAAGTGTGAACACTGCTAAACTCTATCCTTGTTACATGCAAAGGAAAGTAATATGTTGGGATGTGGAGAAATCCTAAACAGCCCTTTGAAGCATGCCTCTTGCTGGCTGGCCACTTTGGAGCTGGAATCAGAGTCAGAGAAAGGTTAGGGTTGGAGGAGACTTTAAAGATCATTAGTAAATGATTGTGGTGGATAAAAATGAGTGTTGGAGCAGACCTGGAGAGGAGCCTGTTCTGGGGCAGGCGCTGCACGTTAGAGGTGTGACTGTGTGACAGCACAGCACCACAGGAATTGGCTCTTTGTCCAAACCATGTAATTTTGCAGAACTGAACCCTGGAGTTGCTCTGGATGTTCCTTTGTATGTTTTTGGTGTGGCTGTGGTGGTGTTTGCAGGGGTCCCAGGACAAGGGAAGAGACAAGAATCTTGACTCCATGTTTCAGAAGGCTGATTTATTATTTTATGATGTCTATTATATAAAAAGAAAATTATATACTAAAACTATACTAAAAGAATGGAAGAAAGGATTTCATCAGAAGGCTAGCAAGGAATAGAAAGGAATGGAGTAATAATAAAATCTTGTGACTGACCAAAGAGTCTGAGCCAAATGGACTGTGATTGGTCATTAATTAAAAACAACTACATGAGACCAATCAAAGATGCACCTGTTGCATTCCACAGCAGCAGATAATCATTGGTTACCTTTTGTTTCTGAGGCCTCTCAGCTTCTCAGGAGAAAAAATCCTAGCAAAAGGATTTTTCATAAAATATGTCCGTGACATGTGGCCTGTGGAAGAAGGAGTTCAATGTGTCCTTTGTGGTGTTATGAGTTGGAGGGAGAGCTCAGGTGCCTCTCCCTGAGCTTTGGGAGCTGAGCAGGAGAACCCTGGTAGCCCAAGGAGAGCCCCAGACTCTGCTTCAGCTCTCTGGGGATTTTTATCTGTGCTGTGGCCAGTTCAGGATACAGAGCTTAAGCTGTTCATGCTGAGATTGCTGCCTTTTTAACTCCACATGGCAGGGGAACAGGCAAGGCTCCTTTTAGATGACTACAGCTTTATAGAGTGGCTCCCTAAAACTCTGTGTTTCTGTCAAGTGGGCATTATTATTTGGGACTTTTTTTTAAAAAACCCAAAGCCATAGATTTTTTTTTCAATTTGAAAATGGATTATATTAAAATTGGAGTTAATGTGATATGAAGTATTCTGCCAAATTTGAGTAATCAGTGGTAATAAAAATCGTCCATTTAATGGTGATTTAAATTCCTCTGTTTCTGCATCTGTAACGTTAGAGTGGAATCTTGTCTGTTTTTCACTTTAAGCAATCTCCTTTAAACTACTTACATAGTAAGCATTATTTACTGCTTTTAGGATTACCCTAAACTAATTTAAGATGTGCCTCATTAGTTTTCCTACTCCATGGAATAAAAAATTACCAGCATTGGTCTTTAAAGTGCATTTTGCACTTCTGCAATTACCATATTGATGATTGTTTTTCCTATGACAAATAGACTATGGAGTTCTGTTCCACTCTTGACTTCCTAGTGGTTCTTAAATTTGCAGCAATAGTGAGCTCTGTGAGGCATGATGGGGGGTTGGTCTGCAGTGTATATTTGTCAGATGTGAATGGTATTATACAGATGTTAAAATTAGAATGTGTGAGAGAGCCATGTGCAGCTACACTTGATCAGCTGTTTTGGTAAAGCTGATTAAGGCTTGGCTTTCAGGTTGCTGGGTTTTAGTTAGTACAAAGGGGTTATTTTTAGTGGTACAAAATATTCCAATGTTTTGAGTTGAGAGGAACTTGAGCTTTTACTTAAAGAGGAAAAAAAAACCCCACAAACAACTTGTATGGTCTTTCTGGTGATATTAAGCTGGTGTCACAGAGGTACTGGAAAGTTCACAGTTATCAACTGTGCAGGTACTCAGTGAGTATCCCAACATTTCATCCAGAGGTTTCATCTCTGCAGCAGCTGTTGGCAACCTTCCATCTCCAGCATGCCAGATCCTGGTCACTAAATAGCCACTGCCTTGGCAGAGACGTGCAGCAATGCAGATGTGCTTACTCTCAAAGGGAAACTTTAATTTGAGTTGTACTTCATGCCTGTGCTTCATCAGAAGCAGATCTTGCAAGTCTGTCTGTGAGGCTCTGCTGGGTGATTGGTGCAAGAGCTGTGGTGCCCCAGTTCATCCACCACTTCCTCCAAGACATCATTAGCTTTTTACAGAACAGATAACATGATAACAATATTTCCTGTGAATCTCTCTCATGCCAAAAGTAAGCAGGCACCCCTCTCCTCATTCATAGCTCTTTGGCATCTTAAATGAAGCATTAATGTTTAAATGTGTAATAAAATTACTTTAGACATGTTAATCTCTGGGGTTTTGGTAGTCTCTATTTCTCCTATTCCAACTAACAGTGTCTATTTCTTCTATTCCAATTTCTTTTTCTCTGTGCATGCTGGAAGTTGAAGGAAATTCTGAGACCTATTTGTAGTTTTCATAAAGTTATGTGGATCTGGGCCTCTCTAAGGTTGTTTTCCAGTTTTGATGAGCTTTGCTTTCTACTTTCATCCCTGTAATGCCTATGGACAGTGAATGGGGAGGAAAGGTGGGAAGAGAATTTGCCAAATACACCACATATTGTGTAGCAAACATTCTAGAAATTCCATGGTCTCCAAGGACTTGGCTTTGGTAGTATTCAGTCAGATTCTCATAGGTCCTTCACTTTCTGTGGACTAGCATTTGTCTCCAGGCCACAGTGTAGGAATACGGGCTTGTTCTCTTTCACAAACAGGCGCGTGATGCGCACACAGTGGGACACAAAGTGGTCCTGGCAGAATGAAACTGAGGTGTTCTCAGCTTTTTTGAGTCTGACTCAGAATATGAAAAAAGCCACAAATCTCTTTATAAATGGGCTCTATTTGTTGAGACTGATCTTTATCCCTCACTACAGCCCAGTGTGAAGGGAATGAAGCCTAATTTTTGGAAGCAGGATAAATGGCAGCCCTTGGGGTTAATGCTGCTGTAGCTTCTCAGTTGTGGGCATGGTTCTGTGGTTTTCATAAACATCATCTTTGCAGAAGTTCAGATGTTCAGCAGAGACAACACCACCCAACAAAGTGGTCATGGAGGGTTGGAAAGTCTTGGTACAGTGTGGTAATGTGTTCCAGGAGGTTTAGGAAGCTCTGCCGGGGAGATTTAGGCTGGATGTTGGGAAGGGATGGGTGGTCAAGCACTGGACAGGTTCCCCAGGGAATGATCACAGCCCCACAGCTGCCAGAGCTCCAGGAGCACCTGGACAGCACTGTCAGGCACAGGATGGGATTGTTGGGCTGTCCTGGGCAGGGCCAGGGGTTCACTCAATGGTCCTGGTGGGTTCCAGCTCTGGATACTCTCTGATTCTTAGCTGACAGCAGCCAGCTGCTTAATAGGCTAAATCCATGGCACAGCAGAACATTTAGGTTGTTGAGACCATTCTGAAATTTAGAACCACTTTGGAACATAAATCCAGGGTCTGTAAATGGCAGGAGGTGGTGCCAATGGCAGCAGATGGTGAAAGTGCTAACAAAGGGTAAAAACTGAAATCTGGAATCCCATCATTTTAATTTGGATATGACCCTGGAAAAGGTTTTTTATTCCAAATAGGCTTTGAATTGAAAATTTGTAGCTTGCATGACTTTGAGTCTTCAGGGGTTTGTTTTGTAGATATGAGTAAGTAATGAAAAACATTACATTTTAAAGAGAATGAAGACACCTTTCAGATAACTCCTTTCAGAGAACTCCTGCAGCTTGGCTGTAAGGCTCCCATAGGTGTCAGAGAAACTCATGAGTACCAGCAGTCATTTTTATATGTAAGTGTTTTTATTATTCCAGACTCTTCTGTCAGGGCTCTTTAATGCATCTTTATAAATGCTGGAACTACCTTACTTAAGCAGTTCCATGTTATAATTTTTGGGGCTAGGAAGAGGTAAAGGAACATGTAGCAGCTGGGAGAGTCAACCATGAAGATTGTTCAGTGTGGCCAATGTGCATTACAAGGAATATTTTCAGGGCTTTGCCAAAATGTAAATCTCTAAGTAACAACACTTGGAATATGCCTTCAGGTTTTTTTCCCCTCTGGAAGTGTTCCCCCAAAAAAGTGTCTCTGTTTCTTCTATTCCAACTTCTTTTTCTCTGTGCATGCTGGAAGTTGAAGGAAATTCTGAGATCTTTTTGTAGTTTTCATAAAGTTATGTGGATCTGGGCCTCTCTAAGGTTGTTTTCCAGTTTTGAAGAGCTTTGCTTTCTACTTTCTTCCCTGTAATGCCTATGGACAGTGAATGGGGAGGAAAGATGGGAAGAGAATTTGCCAAATACACCAAATATTGTGTAGTAAACATTCTAGAAATTCCATGGTCTCCAAGGACTTGACTTTGCCCAAGAGGGTAATAATTTTCTGTGAGTGATTGTACATAATTCCATAGCAGAGCCAGAAACTGCAAACAGGAATTTGACTTGATTCTCTCACAAATATTCAGAAATCCTTAACTCATACTGCCTGTGCAGATTAATCCATAGGAATTCTGAGGAATGATATGGCAGAATATGGAAGAGTCAGGCTATAATTCTCTTAAGTCAGTGTTTTCTATGGATATTTTCTCTGGTGTAGTAATTAGAGTTTAATATGCAGCTGGCCTGATTTTAAAGTAAAATTCTACAAAAATAAACCAGGATAATTAACTATCACAACAATTTAGCAGAGGAAATGGTTTTTCCTATATTTAGGATTTTCAAATGTATTGTGTTCCTTTCTAAAGGGTGACTTTTAATACAAACCAATGTAGTGGCTTGGGCCAGGAGCTTCTTAGTTGAACTCCACAGGCTGCATTTCAGTTTGGGAATTTGCTTAGGAAATCAGTTCTGTTCAGTGTTTTCATTAGCAGTGAGGAGGATGGAATACAGAGTAGCTTATAAAGTATGCAGATGACACCAAGCTGTGAGGATCTGAAAATGCTTTTCTGTATCAGATCAGAATTCAAAATAAACTTGGCAAATTGCAGAGATGGTCTGAAATCAGCAAGATGAACTCAAATTAGGTGAAGTGCCACATGATATATTTAGGGAAAAGAATTTAGATACACAAATTCAAGGTAGGAAAAGGTTTTCCTCTGTTAAGAGGAAAAACAGGTAACAAGTCTATAGTGCACTGCTGTTGCAAACTAAGGAAATTAATCCTGGAATGTGTGAAGAGGGATGCTGTGTCTGTAATGTTGGTAATTACTCCAAATTAGCGCTGGTGAGGTCTGAGTTGACATGCTGTATCCATGTTTGGTTATGACTTCTAAAAAGCCTCTGGAAAACTGCCTAAGTTAAGACAATGTTAGTAACAACCATCTAATATGTAAAGATTTTAAGACAAAAGGAAGAGGGAAACTGTCTGCATATTCCCGAGTGAAAAATTAGGGGAAATTTTTTTGCTATTTGCGCTCACAGTGATGAGGGTTGTATTTTACAAAACACTTTTTGAAGCCTGAACCCCAGAAAAAGCCACCTAGACCTGTTGTAGAAGCTATTCAAGGAGAAATTATAGAAATCTGTGCTGGATGTAGCTTCCTGAGCCCAAGGTGGATGAGGTGATGCCTTTCAGCACATGTGGCTGTAAATCTGTGCAGGAGATGAAAGTAGAATCAACAGCTTGAAAAATTCTTCTCTTGAAATGTCCTGCAAAAGTGGAATGGCTGCTTTTAGTGGGGAAAACTCCCTACCCTGTGGGGCAGACTCAGCACAGCCTTGTGGGGCTGCAGCTGCTTGGGATCAGGGGACTAGGGAATTTCTGAAGCCAAAATCTATTTCTCTCTCATACACATACACCTGGTTACAGAGATCACCAGGGGAAGAACACAATTCATAGCTGCTGACTTTGCCTCTTAGTCCTAACTGTGAAGAAACTATTTATTTATGTAACTTTCTTCCCACAAGAGTTTCCATTAATTCTGTTGATGGAAGCATTTTTCAGCATTACAATAGTGAAATAAAGCACAGAGCATTAAATTTTTCTCTGCCTCCAAAAGTGAGAAAGAAACACTGGCAGGAAACTGACCTTGAAAAGGTAATGCTTTGGTTTCTTATTAATTTAGAAATCTGAATTAGTTTGATGCTCTAATTGCAAATTATATTTTTATATATTTTCCTTTATCAACCTTGATAATTTAACAGAATTTACCAACTGGTAAGTCTCAAGTAGTTTTTCTTCCAAACTCTTTTATACCACAGCACTGCTCCTAATCATCTGTGAGAAAGCTGCCATGCAACAGAAGGCTGGGAATTGCTAACAGTAATGATGGAAACTAATTCAAACCAGGCCACAGGTAGAAGCTTTTGGGAAAGCAATCTGCATCTTTTCAAGCTGGTCAAGCTAGAATAACCTTCTAGAAAAGGAAGCCCAGCCATTATCTCTCTACCCAATGAGAAAGGTAACAAAGGCAAAAAAGGAGACAACAGGGATGTATTGAGGAGGGAAAATTTTTGCCAAGTTTGCCAACATTGCCCTTCCCTTTGCTTCTCTGAAGTGGTTCATAAGCAGAGGTAGAGTGTGAAAACCCACAGGGGCACTTCCTTTGCCAAGCTTTGCCCCTGTTTTCTGCATCTGTCCCCTGCTGCTCTGGAGTTGCCCTGAGAGCTGCGATTCCTTTCCAGAGGCTGCAGATCCCAGCTCATCTCATTACAGTACTGTTTTGGATGCTGAGATTTAATACTCCTAGGGGGCTGCATTTCCCTAAAAAGAGTGATGTAGCATTTTTCATGAAGGGATAGTAAAAGGTGAGTGATGGGCAGTGTGAATCATGGCATAAATCATTTCAGGCACGGACGTGCAGCTTTCACTCCAGAGGAAAGCTATTAGGAAAGGATGTCAATGTTTTAACTTTTTAATTGCATCTACTTGTTTGTTGCTACTCTCATTCTTTTTGCTTGTGGCTTAATTATTTCTCCCTAAAGTATGCTGCTTACCTAATAAGTTGACTAAGCTTGAAAAATTGATTCAAATACATATTAAATAAGAACTTGTGAGCTACTTACAGCAAGCAGCTCCTGAGTTAGTTGGTTTCTTTAATAGCACCCTCAGTCTTACCGAAAATACCCCAACCACTTGATCTTCTTCTGTTCACAGCTTTGTCAGCATCTAAACTTTATGACAATTTAAATAAATTTTAAAATCAAGCTAAGCCTCACCCCTAGATTTTGCACTGAAAATAAACAGTGATTCTCTGTGTAGAGAAAAGTGATTTGTTCCTTTCCTGCTGCTCTGGTTTGAAACAGGTTAGAAGGGAGTTGTTTCTGAAATGTGTAACAGCTGATGCTGTAGACTAAGTGATTTTTATTCTTTTTTTCCTCCTGTGGCCTGCAGTAATTATCAACAACCTTGTAAGCACAATCAAAGGAATTAATAAGTAAAGATTCTCTAAGAAGTAATTTAGATTCATGCCTGTTGTTATTTACAGACATTCTAGATAAAAAGCTTAATGTTAGGGTGCAGAGGGGTTTGCAATACACAAGACTATAATGACATAAACACTTTGTATGTTGTTACAAAACTTCTAGAAAAATCCTTTTGCCCTGATGTGATTAAGGAGACAATCTTAAATAAGATTATGGATGTTTTTAAGTGAATATGCTGTGAAATTGGCACTACTCCTGGTCCTGCATAACTCAGGAATATGCATGTGTCTTTAAAGGATGAGACCTCTGAAAACATATGGATCAACAGCACAGTTTTGACTTTTTCTCAGATTTGATCCAGGGCCAAACTTTGTTGTTAAGAAGAAGGTGATTTTATATTGGCACAACATGTACATGGTCAGATTAATGCAGTAAAACCTGGGTAGGTTACAACACTCAGTTAAATTGATGCATTTTGATAATTGCACATGGAGTGGATAAACAGAAAGTGATCAGAGAACACCACAAAATGGATGTTCTGAATTTATCACAACTGGGTCTGTATCAGGGACTTAGAGTGATGTGTTTGATACAATTCTTTTTGGAGGCACTTTATATTGTAGGGAGAGTCCAGTTCCTGAAGTTGTTTCTTTTTGAGAGAAAGTGTGTGCATGTATTCCACTTCACAGGAATAAATATGTTTGCTGCTGCTCTACAGCTGGGAGCGAAGATTCTGTGTGCATGGGGACTAGAATAAGTACATAAACTCGACTGTGAGTTAGGAAGTTGCTTGGCCTCTAGAGATACAACTCCAAGTCTCTGGAAGATTGTTTTCTCATTATTTTCTAGGGTGCACCAAGGTCTGCTGCCCAGTCTAGAAGGTTAACTTCAGGTATGTCAGGATTCTAGCAAGTTTTCTCCCTCCCAAACCCTGAGTGATGGGAGCTTGGGAAGCAGCCAGGAATTTCACCAGACAGGACAGGGTTTTTTAAGCATTGCTGTGACTGAGATCTATCACCAACTTCCAGATGGGCATTTACATAAATGAAACAAAAGATAGGAGCTTTGTGCTCTGAATATTTCCCCCTTCTTATGTTCTTTAATGGTTTGGTGGGGTTTTTTTCTTTATCTTTTTTTTTTTTTTTTGTCTATTTTAGCTCTTATTTTCTCTATTGAAAGCATTTTTCTTAGATAAATTCTAAGACCTGAAACAGGAATGCAAGCTATTCAGTTATGCTATGGCTGCATAATAAAACGCTGAATTAAATGTCAGCGTTACAATTATTACTGAAGAACACTGTCAGGTGAGATCAGGTAACTCAGGCCAAGATAAAAAAGGTGCCAGAAATGACTATATTAGAGAGAGGATGAGTTGCAACAGGGAAAATGATTGATTAGGCTGTTGTGCAGTGTTTAGTTTGAATTATTTGGCAGGTTAATCTCAGCTGAGAGCATTTCTCTGGCAGTTTGTCCCCTTTCCTTGGCCCGTTTGCCCTGAGGGGCTCTGTGGGGCAGCAGCCGGAGCTGCCCCCACTTCCCTCAGAGTGCTGCTGCTCACCTTGGTTTTCACCTGATTTTCCTCATCCCCAGTCACCATCAGGTAGGTAAGGAGGGAAATAAGGCTTGTGCTGCAGCAAAAGGGTGATCTCTGTGTTTTCTGGCACTCCCTTTCCCCTCTGGAAGCGAGGGAATGTCTGTGAGCGCCGCTGGTGCCCCTCAGCCTGCCGTGAGGGGAAAATGGGCCTTGCCTGGATCTGGTCTGTGCCGTGTGGGCTAAATGTGTTTGTAGTGAGATCCTTGGAGTGTGGGTGTGAGGGAGCAGTGGCCATCCTGATGCCTAAAGAGGCTGCCTGGAACAGAGACTAGACAGAGTTAAAGGAATAAAGCAGGAATTTATTAAAAGGCCTTCAAAGGATGCACCTTGGGCAGTATAAGAGCCTGGCCGTGGCTCTGCCCAAGGTGGACCCCAAGTCATGAGTTTTCACACTTTTATAAATTTTGGTCCACTTCCATATTGGGGTTTATTGTCCAGTTACAGCTCCAGGGTATGCAGTCCCATCCTCTCAGTTTGCTCTCCTCAATTTGCTGTTGTTTTTACTTTTTGGGCCTGAAGCTGCAACGGTGTCCTTGGTTCTCAGGCTGGAAGAATATTGGTTTGCCTGACTAAACTGTGAGGAGAGCTTGCTGACACTTCGTATGAAGTTCAGAGTTATATACTAATGCACTACAGAATCTGAAAAATATAAAAGCTAAAACTTAAAATATCAATCCCACAGCAGCTGTTCCTGGGCCCAAGCTGGGTGGCATTGGCTGAGTGACACCTCAAAGGTGAGTGGGAGCATCTTGGTGGCAGCTCCGAGGTGGGAAAACGTGGTTAGGCTGTGCAGTTCACACATGCATTGCCATGGGAACTGTTCCTAATGCTCTGGTTAATGTGTCCTTTATCTCAGCACAACCTGCTCATGCCAGCAAAATCAGGCCTGGAATAAAATTTCAGCTTTTACAAACTCTGTAGATTTTTAGGGCACAGTCCAGCAATAGAACAGTATGTGCATGTGGACAATATCACTGATTTCAGTAGGGCTGTTGATGCCCTCTTATTTATATATATTTGGTCTCCCCTGAGGCTATAACCAGTATCCATCCTCTGGAATTCAGTGCATGTCATGTCCTCGCCTCCAAAACCCACCTTGATGGCAGAGAAAGAAATATCAGCAATTTCCCAACAATTTCCACTATAAAACCAAGGTTTTCAGCCAGTTTTAACTTCACCCAAATATAACTGCTCAACCTAAAATTTCCTGTGCTAGGTATGGTGAGCAAGGCTGATTTTTTTATGTAAGAAAATGTTGGCTGCAATCTTTCTGTCACTAGAAAAAATGCATTTGAAAGATTTTTTTTTTTAATCTTGTAGGAACTCTGCTGCTGTCATATTTTGGAGTAAGAGATGCAGCAGAAGAACTTTCTGGTCTGAAAGCAGCTACTGGCATTTACAAGAAACCTCTTTGCCAGTACCCAGGAATGCAAATAAATTTGATCAAGTCATGAAGTTCTAAAAATTACATATCACAAGCAGCATTCAGTACAATGCTGTATCAGAATTTGGCAGCTGAATGCTGTCTGTATTGAGAACATATTTTTCTGTATAAATCCTGGGTGTGAAACTATAGAAAACTAGATTTTGTCCTTGTTTCTGCCACAGAGAATCTGGGTGAGGCTGGAAAAGTCACTTAGGAGTACTAAGCTGGTCATTCATTTTGCATTTTTCATTCTCTCAGTGCCTAATTTTGAGATAATTTAGGTCAGGTTTTTATGTCACATCCAAGCAGTGTCAGTTTTGTGTGTGGAATGCCCAGTCCCTCTCCTAACCATGATAGAGTCCATCTACCTGGGTAATAGCTGAGGGTGTGCTGGGAGCTGGGAGAACAGGCTGCTCATGGCACATTGGTTCCAGTCTTTCAGAAACCCTGGTGCCAGGAAGTTTTCCTCCGCATGGATCTGAGCTCTGCCCTCCCTCAAGTTAGTGGCTGTATTAAACACCCAGCTGATGTGCCCCAGGCAGCTCTGGGTGCAGCACTTTCTGACCTGAAGGTTGATTTTGTGTGATGTGGTCAAGTGTGGAACGCCCTGAGACTGAAAGTATTTTGCATCTGAAGAAACTGTATTTTTATTTATGGCTCAGTCAAAATAAATTAAAATAATCGATGATTGTTTTGAAAGCAAATTACAGGGAGTACTATATATCTACCATGGCAAGTGCTGAAGAGATGAAAATGTCTTATAATGCCAGAGTGAGTTGTGTAAACAAGGGTATTTATATACTCAACAGCAGCAAATCTCCCAGAGGGTTTTTTGTTGGGTTTGTTATTTTTTTTCTTGGCTGAGTCTCCACTGATCCCCCTTTATCCCGAAGGAGGAGGAGGAGAAAACTAATGTTCCTATCACACATGTTCCATTATTGATTTCCATTCCAATCCACCCAAAGTCTTCTGTGCTGGAAATAATTAGACCCTGTGAACAGAGATGAAGCAAAAATCTATACAATGCTGGATTGCCAGAAATGAAGACAAGGGTGCCTAATTAATGCTGCATATAGAATGCCTTTTGGATGAATGGGCTTCCCTTTCTCAGAAGCAGCTCAACAGCAGTTGTGTCACAAATTTGCTGTTAATTAAATGGTGTTCACTGTGTGCCTGTAAAAATGGCATGGAGGAAGAAAAACATTGGACAGCAGCAGTTTTACAAAAGCTCTGCAATTTAAAGGGAAGACTGTGAAAAACAAATTTGTAGCCTTCATACAGGCAGCAAGACATTATCTCCTGTATGAAATTCACTTTCTGGATTTTCCCAAAGCTCCATAGGAGTGTGTGGTCATTGCAGAAGTTTGGGCATTTCAGAAGCTGGACTGGAAGTGCTGGGAGGGTTGAGGATAAGCAGAATGCTCGTGGGAGCTGAGGCAGGATGGATGACAGCACAGCTGCAGCCTGGCCAGGGTGTAAGGATTGTTCAGGAGGAGTCAGGGTCTAGAGGAACACACCAGGTAAAATTTTCTCTGCATGGAAGATGAACTGAAGGTGATCTAAGGCTGTGTAATGCAGCTTGGAAACTGAGAAGGAAGACCTTTAGGAGGAATGTAAGAGAGCTGATGGAAAGGCTTCACAACAGCCCCCACTAAGAGCAGAAATATCTGGAGGGGAAAACTGGAAGGGATCTGAAGTGTCTGAAGCAGGTTAAGAGAAAAATGTCAGCTGTGTGCACATGCAGAGAGCAGCAGTGGGGTTGTTGGTGCTTCAGAGGTCTCTGTAGCAGAGGGATTCTGGGACAGCTCTTCTCATCCTGTAATTTGCAGGCCACTGGTGCCTTCCCTCAGCCTTTAATTCTCTCCTTTTATCTCTGTTCCCCCTTTGCTCTTCTAGATATCTGCTGTGGCCAATCTGAGTGATACAACTGCTCTCTGTGCATCTCTAGAGAATTTAAATAGCATCATTCCCTCCTTCTCTTTTTTCCTATAAATGCAGAGGAAGTTTATCCTCTTTAGGAGAAGATGGAAAGCATTTTTTTCTAAGAAACTGTAGAATGAGTAAATCCCAGGCTCCTCGCTTGAGCAGATGGATTCAACTGATGAGTCTGTAGGAATCTTCCTAGGCTGGGCATTAAACTGCAAGAAAATATGTTTTCTGATGAAGTTCTAGTTGACATAAATATATTTTTAGCATGGATTTGATAGAGGGAATTATTTTTCCCACTATAGTAGATGCTGTGGTTCTGGTTTAGGAATTTTATCAAATAAAATTGAGTGCAGGAGAAAGGTGCTAATAAAAAAGAGGTTTTTATGACATTGTGCCTTCTAAGTCCTCTCTTTCCTTCCCATTTGGGTGCTTAGCATTGTCTCTCTCTCCTTTCATTCTGCTTTAATAAGGTTTTTTCTCTCCGACCTGTCGGCCACGATGCACAGCTGAAATAGGTGCACACACAGGTTGTGATTCTTCTCCCCATTACTGCAGTTTGAGTCTGAACTCCAGATTTAATCTGCCTAAATAAGCCACTCCTGGGACTAAAATCAACTACTAGAACTTTTTGATGTTCAACAAATAGTAAGGCATTACAATGATTTAAATCAAATAGCCAAATCCATATGAAATACACTTCTTGTTATCTTTCCAACAGATTGATTTTCTTCCCTGGATCCATTTTAAGCTGCACTGCAGTTGCTAAATCAAAAATAAACTGAATTTTCAGTCTATGGGCATGTTAAGTGTATGATTTCCATTATATCGCAGCGTGCCACATATTAAAAATGAAAACATGGAACACATTTTGAGTACAGAATTGAAATGAATTTTCTGACCTAGTCCCAGTGAATGGCTCTAAAGTGCTGGCAACGCCTGTAGCTGCTGGACTGTAATTATCATTTGAGTTATTTCACAGTGGTAGGAGACTACACCTGTGGGCACAAGTGGGGACGGGCTGACATTGATGCTTTTTGGAATTATTTTGGGTAAGTGGGAATGTTAATGATGTTGATTCTGCTTGTTACACTCTTGCATGTTTGTTAGAACATAACCAAACAAAGTATTTCAAAGCATTGAGTTTTAAGTGGGACTTGAAGAGAGTGTGAAAAAAATTCTGGTTTCACAGAAATCAGTCCTATTTTTTTTCCTTCAGCAGCAGCAGCAGCAGCTCATCTCCACAGCATGTATTTTGAATTCTCATGAGCTTAGAAAGCATCACTGTTTGCTCAGTCCATCCAGAATCAGACTCCTGGGGCTGTTGCCCTGAGTGCAATGGATCTCATGTGTTTCCCATAAAATGGAGCTGGTACAGAGCATAACCTGCCTTTCTCTTCTCCTGCAGCTTGGCTTTACACCCCCGGAAAAACATCGTGCTGACGGGCGGCGATGATCACCTCTGGAAGACATGGGGCTTCCCCGATGGGAACATCCTCCTGACAGGGGAGGGACACACGGACTGGCTCTCAGGCTGCTGCTTCAGGCCCAGGTCAGTGCCTCTCAGCATCTTTTGCTGGTCACTGTGATCCCGAGAATTGTTAAAAGTCTCTTTTCCCAGCCTGAGCACCTGAAGAAGGAGTCAGAGCTCTTCATTTCTCGCTCTCAAGGTTGTTTATTGTGTCTTATCTATAAAAAATTTTTCTCCTGCCCTGCCGAGGTTCATCCAGCAGGACAGTTACAGGCACACTGCCTGCCCCTGGGGTGGTGTTATGTCTTTATACTAAAACCTACATATACAATGTTTGCAATTACTTTCCAATACCTATCACCTATGTTAGACACTGAGCTTCTACTCTAAACCAATCTGAAAGTGCCAACATCACAGCAGAAGATGGAGGCCAAGAAGGAGAAAGGCTGGACATGTCCAGATCCCTTCATCTTACCCCCTGAACCCCCATTCTAGAAACCCCAAAATCTACTTTTTCACCCCGTGATAACCTCACTGTTATTCTACTTAAACTGTTGTGTCTTGCTGATCTCCGTATAAGGTTGGTCATTTGCTCCACGGGTCATAACCAAAACCAGAGGTGCTTTGGGCTCTTTGCCAGGGCTTCTGAGCTCCCTGGCAGGGGTCCTGGCCATCGTGGACAGCCAGAGGGATGTCCTGGGTTCCCACAAGTGCCCACAGTCCCTGAACGGGCCCTGCTCCCTCCTGGAGCTCCTCCATCCACTGGCCTGCTTTGCTGCCTCTGTGTTCACCCCTGCACTCTGCTGAATTCCCAGACAGGTAGATAGAAGGTTCCTCTGCCTCTCACAGTGTTGACTTAAGACTGATTACTTTTAGTATTTTGTATATCTTAAACTCTGTCCCTATAGCAGTGCATGTAACAAGGAGTAATAAGCTTTTCAGGTCTTGCTGTATTCATTTTCTCCCTGTTTATGCACTATGGCAAACACAGTCCCCTTATTAATAATACTGAAAAGTTGATTTCTTGTATTATGCATTATTTGTCATATGACTAAGAATATTTGGGTTTACCTAGAGAATATGAGCTTTCCTGCCCTTTCATCTTATGGATTTGAAGCTGAATTAATAAATGAAAGTGAACATGGAAAATACAAATTAAATATTTAAGTTACAAGGGTCATGGAAATAGGGCAAACACGAAGTAGATTTTTTCGTCTTTCTGTTGAAAAATAGGACACCATTTTACTCTCAAAACTAAAATGCATTTGATAAGGCTGAGCTTCTATATGTTGAAATTACTTTGCATCAGATTTGTGAGGCAGCATTTTAAATAGAGTTCTTTTCTGTTAGGATAATAAAGGTCTGCTAGGCTATTCACCTGAGGCTTGGTTATAAAAGGAGCATTATTAAGCCTTCAACCTTGTATTTTCATTGTGTTTATTTTATTGAGCAATATTAGCTCTCTTCTGAACGAGGAGGAAATGTATCCTATTTAATTTCATGGTTCCTCCTGATTTCGGGGTTTGTAATGAGCTACAAAAGGCACACATAGTCCTCTAAACACAAGAAAATCCCCTCCTTCTTTTCAAAACCTCAAGAAGCAGGAGTCACACTTTCTGGGATGAATTAAACATGCACTTACTCTTCTCCTGCATCACTTTCTCCTAAGAAAAACAGGCTTTTTCTTAAGATGCTTGTGTTTTCATCCTGTTTTCTTTCTCATGTGTATATCCTTAGAAATAATTACATTTAAAAGAAGAGGATAATATTTAACTTAAATAATTGCATATAATACAGGAGGAGAGAAATGGAAGGCTCAGCCTCTTGTTTTAGGGTGGTAGGAAAATTTATCTATTGCTGCATGACAGATTTCAGAGTTTGTGAGTGCTGGACATGGTTTAAACTTGCAGATAAACAGAATGCTGCCTTTTCCTCTTACCTGTTGAGAATATCAAACTTAGCACAGGGGAAGAAAGGGAAATACAATTAGTAGAGCATGTTATCATTTAAAAAGCTGCTGGCCATACTAATCAGATTTCGATAATGCATTGTTACCATGACACCCGCTGACTCAGAGACTCAGAACTATTTTCTCATTAGTCTTTGACCAGAATACAGTCCTTTCAATAGGCTTTCCTATTTCTCATTCAATTATTGAAATTAAAATGAGTTGAGGTACATCATTATTCTCTGGCAGTATAAATTGACTCCTGCTG
>NW_005054507.1:1054548-1083853 GCF_000277835.1 Geospiza fortis | reverse complement strand
ATTTTAAATTTTTTAAATTTTTTTTTAGATAGGAGACTTTTATATATCTGTTTTTCTCGGAAGTAAAACTAATTAAATAAAAATGAACAGTTCTAACAGATTTTTTTTCTTTTTCTGGAATCAAATGTAGATAACTTGTAGTTTTGTTCCCAGTTTAAAGATTTGCAATGATGTTCACCCCAGAAGTGAAAAAGAAAAATATTTTTGTGCCAGTGGGCTATTAAATGGTGACCTGTGTGGAGCTTCCATAGTTCTACAGTCTTTCCTGTTTGTCCTCTGTGAGATCACTTCTCCTCTGTGTTTCTTCCCTCTCTGTAAAATCAGGTTTAGGACAACCTCCACCTCTGGTGTGGGAAGTGTTCTGTGTGCACACGAGTCTGCTGTCAGATCCCCTGCTACAGCATCCTGCAGTAACCCACATCCTGACACCAGGCTCTAATGATTTGAGGGGAGCTGTGATGGACATTTAACTGATGCTTCTGCACATACAAATGACTTAAAATCCCAGAAATCTGGGGCTTTATGTGCTCACAGAGTATTACTTGAGCAAGGGGCTTTTTCCTGTTTGTCTCTGTGCCACCACTGTGTAAACAGGGGTAAAGCTGCCAGGTGGCTGGCAAGATCTAGAGACTCAAAGCTGAAGTGCTTCAGAAGTTGGGTTTATACATCCTCAGTGCCTTCAAGAGCCATAAGAGAACTGGCTCTAGGAAGCAGCAATACCACAAGGTAAAAGTGTGTTTCAGGCTCTGGATTAGACAAATGAGGATTGTCCTTAGGAGCTTTCCCAGGACTGATGTACTACACTGGCCTTAAGCATCATCACAGAGCCTTAGGGGCAAAGAGTTGTTGGATGGAGGAGTCTTCCGCCTCATGGCCCCCCTGACAATGTGCTTCATTCCACAGAGATTTTATGCTGAAAACCACCTCTGTTTCACTTGTGATCAAAGCAGGGTGAGGTGACACTGTGCTGAGGCTCCAAGGCTGCTGCTGTGTCGCTCCTGGGTCAGCACAGAGGCTCTGGGTGCCCCGTGTGTTCTCCCTGCAGTGGCTCCCAGGACAGGGGATGAAGGGCAGCAGCCTGGCTTTGTGCATGTGAGGAGAGCAGAGCAGCTCCCTGCAGATCTGAGAGTAAAGCATTGCCTTGAGCTTTTAAAATAAAAGTAAAACTTCAAACAGCTCCTGTCATCTGCAGCTGGGAGGAGGGAGGAGAACAGTGCTTCCTTCTTTGAAACTCAGGTGACACCTGGTCAAACTTCAAAAAAAAAACTGTGTTTTTACTCTGGTCTGGCTGAACACTGCTTTGCAGATGAATTAGCTGTTTCAAGCTCCTGTCACTGTTGAAAAATTTAATGTTTGTCAGTGTGGCTTTTCTAGATGTGAAGGAATGAGGGAATGAGAATGACTCCTGTCACAGTCACACACAGAGGTTTTGTGCTAAGAATCTGGAGAGCTGGGGAGGGGCTGTGTAGTGCACCTGTGTGTGCCAGGTGACTCAGATATTTGAAATAGCAAACAAAAATCTCCATCTTCTGCCCATTTGCAGGATAAGTTGAGGATGTTAATGCTGTACCTCTAAGGACCATACTCTAATTACACAAAGATATTTCATGGCATGTACTAGATTTATTTATCTTTGTTACTAACCTTCCTGGCTGGCTAAAGAATCAAGCTCTGCAGCATAGCAGAAGTGTGTGTTAATGTCTGATAAAATCCCAGTGAACAGTAAAATATTATATTCTTGCCCTGCATATGGGCTGGTATAATATGTAATGTCCTTAATATATTCATAAATATTAATCAAGTCAACTCTTCTAAAATGTTTGTAGCCCTTCTAATGCAAATATTGTCTAGTTCTGTGGAATATAATGAATTTCTGAATTGAAGTACAAACTGTAGGTTCTTGAAGCTATTTAAAACTTGAATTGAAAGTTGTCAGATTGTCAACTCCTTTGTAATGTCCTGTTCCCCTAAGAGAGAAGCAGTGTTCCTCAGTTACTGAGGAAAGAAACCAAAGCCATTATCAATTTATTATTATTATATAAAAATTGCCACAGCACTTAGTTTTACCTGTGTGGATTTTCTGTAAGTCCTATTGCTGTTGGAAACCTGGAGGCAGTTAATAATTAATAAAAAACACTAAAGAAAAGGTAGAATAAGTATATTCATGCACCAAACATGCAAATAAAGGCATGTAATGTTTGATACCCTAAAAGAAGGTGCCAATGAGGAGAAGCAAGAGAAAGATCAAAGAACAACCCATGTTCTTCCAGAGCAGAAGTATTTATATATGTATGGATGGTATTTGTCAAAGCTGGAGGAGCTGATGTTAATCAGATGGAAACCTGTGCCTGGATAGAGGAGAAAGACAATCCTGTAGAGAGAGAATTAGCAGAATCTCTGGAGGATGGACGTGAGGAATTGGAGAGAGATTGAATGAGCTGTGGAGGGAATGCAGCTCCAGGTGGGCTTGAATTCACACAAGAAGCTTTTAGGGAATTTCTGTAGCACATGATGGGAGCAGGCTCTGGGTAACTGAGCACTGTGGTGGCCTCTCAAGACCAAGTCCAAAATGCGGCTGACAATCCAGAGTGGGGAAAAAGAACCAGGATAATGATATTTGCCCAAAGTTTTCAAGAGCAGTGTCTGATAAATATAAAATTATGTATGTAAGACTCTATCAGAGTGGAAGTTATTTTCTCATTATACAAAAATTCTCAGAAAAGTTTTTTATAAAATCCTCTTAAAAAGCAAATTCCTGAGCAGAATTAAAGTCAGAATAAACTTTGAAAGTGAAATTAATTCTTACTCAGGTAAGCCCCTAATTTTATGTTATAAATTTTAATTTTTTTTCTATTTTATCATTTTTGAAGAAGCCCTCCAGAGATGACTTTGTGTGGAAAAAGGAGAGACTGAAAAGCCCAGCAGAACAGTAATGGAGGAAGGGAGGGAGGGTGTGGAGAAACCTGTGAGGAGTGATGGGAGGGAGGGCAGTCCCAGAAAGGAGAGGCAGCTGGGTTTGATCCAGCCAGGCTCAGATGTTCTCTGGCAGCAGGCACAGGCTGACACTGCTCCTTGCTCACTGCATCCACAGGACTCTGTGCTTGGAGGGAGACATTGAGGAGCAAAAATCAGACTTGACAGCTTGGCAGGTCCAGGCACCACTTGTGAATTTCTCAGTGGACATGCCTTTGTAGTTTGGGAGCCCAAAGTGCTTTGATTATCAAGGTGAATTACAAGGTGTGCTGCTTTATTCATCCCTCACCTCTGCTGCTCTTGGCTCCCCACAGACTGTGCTGCTCACGAGTGTCCCAGTCCTGGGAGCTGCTGATGCATCAATCCACACCAATCTTCTTGACAATCATAATATCCTCAGCTATCAGTGTGTGGTGAGAAACATCTGCAGGGTATGAAGAGAGTCACACAAAATCTGGTACTAAAGATAAATGACTGCTTTCTTAGTTACAAATTGCAAATAATACCTTTTAAATAGCTAAGATGGTACAGGGCCCACAAAGCCTCAGCAAATGAAAAGCACTTGATGACATACAGAGAAGAGTAGGTTCTTTAGTCACAGTAGCAAGATAATTTAAAACATTCCACTAACATCAAATATCTTTCTCCTTGTACTTGAATAATTCCTAATGCCATTCTTCAATTCATTTTTATTTCTATGAAAAGAAGCAGGAGTTATCTATTATGCCATTTTGTTTAATGTTCTGGCTTTCATGATTTGATGCTGTAGTTATTTGGTGGAACTAGGGGAACTTACAGAACAAACAGGCACTGCTGAAGTTATGATTCCAGCATCTACAAGATGTTGCTACAATCTAATGCTTGTTTGTTTTAGTGAAATGCAGCAGCATTTGTCTGCATGGAAACTGTAATTTGGCATTAAGCAGTGGGATTTGACTACTGCAGGCTTTCTTAGAAGAGACCTTCACATATTCTTTTGGGCTCTGCAAAAAATCTGTCCCCAGGAAAAAATGGAGAGGTTTGGAGTCAGTGATTTTAAAGTGTTGGTTTTTATCACCCATCCTTCAGAACCACTGCCCAGGCTGGGTCAGCAGTCACACCAAGGTGACACTGTACATGTAAGCCAGCAGAACCAAAAGGAGCTCCTGGAGATGTTGAAACAGGAACAGGCTGGAAATTCAGGGACCATTTCAAACCCTGTTATGGAATAGTTTCTGCAGTGATGTGCTCAGGGGACTCTCCTGTTTGTCGTGCTCCACATTGCTTTTCCAGTGGTGTTAAGAGTTGTGTGTGCTTCTGTGGGATTACTGCCCAATCCCACAACATTTATACAATCCCTGGACCTCACAGGTAATTCCCTGAGCAGGCACTGTGTGGCTCTGCAATGCACTTCCAGCTGCTCAGGTACTTCTGGAGGGGTCGAGTTCTGAGCATGAGCTGCGCAAGTGGGCAGGAGATGTGCAGCACATGCCAGGGATAGGTTCTGTCTGCACTCTCTGGGAACTGTTGGATTCATTATGGACAACACAGAAATCTTGGAAGTGGTTTCATGATCAGAGTTTAGATTAAAGAGTTGCATTAATTGCACCTTTTAGCTGGAGAGTGAGGAACTGAAGAAAGGCAGAACTGGCCCTAGTGGGAGAGGCTGCTCAGGAGCTGCTGTGCACACCTGGAAGCCAGGGAGGAGGAAGAGGAGGAGGAAGGGAATGTCAGCTTCACCCTCCTGCCTGGCCACTGAGCCAGCCAGAGCAACAGTCCTCCCAGGGAAGGGATTTGGAAATGACTGGTAATAAAGGGTCCATGTACAGTGAGCTGCAGAACACTTTCTCTGCTGGCTTTGGAGTTGTAAATGCTGAGTTTCACACTATACATTAAACAAGGCTGAGACTTGAAAGCCACCAACTCCCCTCGAAGCATTAAGTTAAAAAAGAGTTGTAAGACTCAGGTTAATCACAAAGGTCTCTGTTGGCTATCAGTGGAATAGAATTATTTTGATTTGTGCTTTGAAATAGTCTTTAAAATCTCATTCAGTTCTCACTGCAGAAACAGATCGGTTTTATTTATCCTTTTACTACTATTGATAGCTATGAAAGAAACATGAGATAGTCTGTATGTTCTACTTGGGACTTTTGAACACTTATTAATGAAAAGGCATAATGATTTAGTTTTTAGAGGATGTTGAATTCCTGCATAGTTCAATAAAGCCTTTAGTTACCAGATTACATATTAAATTTGCCAGTGGTAAGAAACTTCTTTTGAATGGCACGATTAATTTTCAGTCATCTAACTGGCTTTATGTAACACATCATATTTAGCAGTCAAGACATCTGTTAAAGTGTTTTATCAAACTGAGCTAATACAGGAGTCAAAAGAAAAAAAGTTGTATTCATTTATTCTGCAAGGAAAAAAAACTATTTCAGAAGTCTTTCATTCAGTTCCCCAGAGTAGAGCATTCACTGTGTGCTTGGTGTTTTCAAGTATAGCAAAATTTTAATTTCAAAAGTAGCTTTATTTATTTCAAAATCTTTGATAAGCTTCATACTTTTTATACAAGGAAACAGTTTCAACATAACATCATTCTCTCTCAAGCTTACAAAGCCTGCTATTTTTACCTTGCAAACATGTGTGGGTGGGCATTAGATTTCCTTTGGGATTCTCAATCTCATTATTTTTATCAATAAAAAGCCTCTGCTGGACAAAGGAATAAATCACATATAAATGAAATATGAGAGATTACATGAGAAGCTCAGCTTTTGCTCCGTCTAATCCAATATTTTTGGCCAAACGTCTCAATGTCAAAGGCTTTATAAGTATTCTACAGGATCAGTCTGGCAAAGAGAAATCAATAACCAGGTAATGGATTTGATTAAAATTTTTCCCCTTCCACCCACTCCCAAAAGCCAAATGTTTCTACCCATACTAATCTCTTCTGGCACATGGCACTGTTGGTTATTCTCTGTGGAGTTTTGAGATGTAAATATATACATAAAGTATGTTTTCATTTCAAAGAGCTCTGTTAACCATTGGTGAGTATCTATTTCAAGAAAAAACTGAATCTCATTTGTATCTCATTTTTATTTTCTTTAGAGAGCTCAGTTCTGCAATGCACTTTTGGAAAACATGGACTGATAACAATTGTAACTTTGCTACAGATTTAGATCCTGATTTGTTGTTCAGTAGTTGGCCTTTTTCTGAGGGCAATTTCCTCACACAGGCTGGGGTTCCCAGCAGGTGTCCAAACTTCTGGAGATTTTCTTTGTTGCCAAATCCTCAGTTGCCTGCTTTACCCCAGTGCTTCTCATCTTCTGTCTCTGAGGTGGTTGTAGTGGCAGCCCACGTGCCATCTGGAAGGTTTGCCTCCCGAAACATTCATAATTAGGCCATTAATGTTCTCCAAGGATGTTACCTCTGCTTTACAGAAGTAGTTTTCCTCATCAATAAAAAGACCAAAGAATGTTCCTATTGCATGGAACCTGGAGAGTCTTTCATTGTATTGATTTTAGAAAGCAAACAGTGCAATTCCATAGTGTGGTTACTGAATAGGCTTCACTTTCATCCAGAATGACCAGGCTTGAATGAAAAACTACCTTTGGCTTGTGTTTCTTATACAAGGGATGGAAATACTGACCACTCCAAGGTAGTGATTCACTAATAATATCTCCATTACAATTATTCAGTGAGTGGCAGGAGAGAGAAGTGCTGAGGACAGCTGGAGACAGGAGAAGGAGGAAAGGTTTGGCAGAATCAGCAGCCCTCCCACTGAGCAATTCAGATGTATATTTGAAATAACTACAGGAAGAAAACCTATTGTCATAAATGCTGCCCATTGCTGAAAGCCCTCTGCAGTTGCTTTCACAGGTGGCTTTAAACACACTGAACTTCAACACCAGTGATTGAATCCTCTTGATAAACTAATGCCATTTCTACTGATGAATTTGCAGCCCCTCCATCACACATGCAGAACATCTCTGTAAAGGCTCTTTAACAAAGCCTCAATCTTCATACCCACAACATGTGACCCTGGATGCATGAGAAATCCTAGTGGGGATAGAAAGTTAGCTAGTCTTTGTGTAGTATTATTTAATTTCCTATTTAATTACCTTATCATCATCATCTATCATTTAGATGTTATGCTTGCCCGTAAGGTAATAGTTTTCAAATCTTCTGAATGCTTACCTTACACAGAAATGATGTTATTTTGCTTAAGTGATGACCTCGTGTGCTATATTCTACCATTATCTGAATTTTAGACCTGAAAACAGACATATTTAATTTGGGGGGCTTTAAAACAATCTGATATTATGTTGAAAAGATACTGTGATTATCAATTTCACAAAACAGGTGTCAAGTTTAATCTTTCTCTTTAACCTTTCTCTTTCTGAAAAAACTTTATTTAGTTATTAAGAATCACCATTTGGATGTAATTGTTTTGACTTAGAAATTGCAAGGAAACTTTCTGATCAGCTGTGAGGTAATTAGATTTGGTGTTTACTTGAAAGAAAGAAAGTAATTTCTATATGATAACCACTTTGATAGGGAAAGGGTGGAGGAATAGGCAGTTGAAATCTCTTTATAGAGTATCAATAAAATGGGATGTTTCTAAGCCTATTAGTTCAGCTTCATTGAAGCCATGAGTGTGTTCTCTGAAAGTTTTGCAGAAATTTGCCTGCTCTTCAAGGAGCTCTTGGTTTCTTTTTCTGTACATCTGTCTGATTTTCAGTTCCTGCAGCTCTTGCTGCCTGTGAGTCACCAGAAGCAGTTCAGTTTTGCTGATCATTCATTTAGGCTGTGAGAAAAAACCTGTTGTTCACTTTGGTGGTTCAGATTTTGAGTAGTTTAGCTTTTCTTCTGGCTTCATCAGCATTTTGTGCTGGGGAGCTGGAGCTGCAGAGGGAGCTGCCATCTCTCTGGGGCTGGGGAGTCTCAGTTCACTGCTCTGATCCTGGATGTGCTGCTCTGACTGTTCAGGGTTGTTATACACGTCAAAACATCTCTCTTAATAGAATCTCTTGTGTTATGTTTCTCTGAGTGCAATTATAATCTTGATGCCTCTAACATCCTCGGTTCATTATTGCTTTCTTCTGTGCAATAAAGGCAATTGTAGTTTCCCTCAGGTCTGCTGCAAGGGTTCTAGTGGAGTGGCTAAGGATATATCTGTGTTTGTTATATTGTTAAAATGAGCCTTTCCTAAAGTGCAGCTGTTAAAATAACAAACATTAGTGTTAGAGTTGACTAGAGAATGGCAATTCAATTGAGGCAATATCTAAGATATTTGAATTGGAAATAACCCCCAAATATTTAGAGTGTTTACAAGGTTTTGTCTGGAGCACAAACTCCAGGTATGAATTGCACAGTCATTTATTGTGTTTCTGTGCTTCCCCTCAAGCTATGTGGCTGCAATAATTTGGGGAATTCCAGGTACAAAACAGTTGCAGTAGCACAGGAAGCAGGAGAAGTTGCCCAGCTGGGAATGAGCATCAGGACTTGTTTGACTGCTGAGGAACGTGGATGTGGAACCAAGTTCTTATTTTGTGGTAATTACTGCCTTTGTGTCTGAGTAGTGTGTATATAAAACAAAGGGGATCAGAGGGAGAAGGCCTCAGTGTTTGTGTCTGTGGTTTAGATTACCTGTGTTGTTGTGGTGGAAGGGTTTTCTGGTGTCCCCTCTCTTGAGCAGTCATTGTTCAGGCTGCATGGCCTCATGGATGAAAGCTCAGTTTTCATGCAACGCATCAGGACTTGTTTGACTGCTGAGGAACATGGATGTGGAACCAAGTTCTTATTTTGTGGTAATTACTACCTTTTTGTCTGGATAGTGTGTATATAAAACAAATGGGGATCAGAGGGAGAGGGCCACAGTGTTTGTGTCTGTGGTTTAGTGTACCTGTGAGAGCTGCTGTGTTTGAAGGGATTTCTGGTGTCCCCTCTCTTGAGCAGTCAGTGTTTAGGCTGCATGGCCTCGTGGATGAAAGCTCAGTTTTCATGCAAAGCTTTTCAGAGAAAGGGTGGACATTTATATTCACTTTGCTATTCTGCTTTCTCATGTATCAGCCCAGGATTCTGCTCATGTTCAGCATTTCCATTCCTCCTCCACTCTTGCAGTAAGATTTTTATTGATCACTGTCTCCATTAACTCACTCCCCATCCTCAAGCTGTGTCCCTGTATCCCCAGGGCATGGCTCAGTGAGCTCATCACCTGCCCCAAGTACAAACACTGGTCTCATGCACTGTCCTATGTGTTTTCTTGGCCTTCACTGTCAGGATCATTACACAGAGTGAGTTAAATATCCTTCCAGGGGCCTGGGAGCGTTCAAATCCCAGTGCAGAACTTTCCACCGGCTGCAAAATCTCTGTGCACTCATTCAACTCTCTCTGCATATGAATATGCAGCTTAAAAATGATACTTTATGCAAATATGCAAATGGAATTAATGACTGTGGTTCATTACTGGCTATTGATTGTGATTAGACATCCCTGGACCACCACCGGGGGATGATAATGGATTTAAAATGACTGAGCCACAACTTTGCATTTCAGAGGAACCGAGACACAGGATTATCACTGTTAATATAGGTCATAAATCTGTTCTGTACATGGAATTCATGTATCTGAACTCCTTCCAAACTACATTTTTTCCCTACTTCAACAGCCCTTCATTACAATTTGAGGATTTGGAGTCATTCCAGTGGAGGAGAAATGACCAAACTGGATGGGATAGGTGTTGAGATGAAGTATCACACTGTAATGGCTCACTGTTTAATGTATGTCGTGGATGTTGATTGGTACTATGCATGATTTTATGTGGGCTAAATACATTATTTTAAAAATTTAACAGTGTACAGAAAGACTTTAACTTACATTGGATTGTTTGAGAGAAAGCATTGGAATGGTACAGAATAGATCTCATTTCTGGAAAATGTGGTAGTTTTGCAATGTTTACTCATTAGATTTGATTTCAGGTAAAATAGTTATTTCTCATGAAGTTAATGGAGGAAAATTTACTTGGCAGTAGGCTACAGGAAAGTGCCACAACTGGACCCAGGAACACTGTTTGCTTTCAGCATAAGAGTGCCTCATAATTGTTGGAGATATCACTGGCCAGGCTCCCACGAGCTCCCTGCTTCCAGCTGGAGGCCAGGATTCTCCTACCCCTTGTTAAACAGGTATCTGATTTTGCTGTGGGCTGCTAGATGTGCATTGGCACAAAGTTTTTAGAAAAAGCATCTTTTTTTTTTTAAGCTAAATAATTTTAAAAAAGGAATTCATTGCTGTCTAATTTTTGCCCAGAGCCCTGCATTGTGTAGTGCCTGCTGTCTTGCTGACACATATTTTGCTACCTCTAATCTCCAAGTATAGTAACTAGTTTATCTTTCTGCTTTTTTATTTTTATTCCTTACCTGGTGTGCTTCCCAAGCCTCCTAAAAGCCAATTTTACACATACTAAAAGCTGCTTTCTACCAAGCAGCTAATTTATTTTATAACTACCTCTAATTACATGATATTGCATGGCAGCTAAGGCATTTTTATACATCAAAGAGTCTAGCCTGCAGTAAATGATAAATATTTTTTGGGGAGTACCAAGCTCAGCTACTGGATTTGAATGGGGCAGGCCTGAGTCGGGTCTGTGTGGTTTGTAACCTGCATTGGAGCAATCTGGAAAATACCAAATTATTGTAACAAAAAGTCATGCTAACAAAATGATTAAAAATCATTATAATGATCCTATGAATGCAGAACTATAGGCTGTGTTTAGAGTGGGCAGGAAGATGTGCAGGTAAGAGCAGTGGGAAAGGCCTCAGGTGAAACAGGATTGCTCACACAGCAGCTTCTGGTACCTGTACTCAGGTCAGAAAGGAAAGATGGTTTAAAGTGTGGAGGACTTGCTAAGTTGAAACTTGTTAATAAATGGCTTGCATTTGTTACCTTGGAGTTCACCCATACCATACCAGCACTCTTTCTGGTAGTTAGGAGCATGTTGTATTTAAATGTTTGCAGATGTGAACCTGTCACTTGTAAAGTGGTAGTAGCCTTGAGGACGTTTTCATGGAGAAGGTGAACTTCATTCAAACAGAAGTTTGCTGCTTGTGTGATGCCTAGTCCTGGTGTCAGTCTGCCCAGAAGCATTTGGTGCCAATACCTTGCTTTCCTGTTTGCCCTTGCTGTCACAGCCAGGCAGCACGAGGGGAAACGCTTCTCCTGGCACAGGTCAGTGTATGAGCAGGAAATAGCACAGAAAGATCTCCCAATTAGGTAATGTGGAGTGAAAAATTGCCTCAAGTTTTGCACTTGGCGTGGTACACATTGACAGGATTCTGAGGATTTCCAGCCAATAGCCTCATGGCAAAGGATTTTGCAGGATGGTTGTGTTTTCCTTCCCCGACAAAAAGCCATGTGCCCATGTGCCATCCACCATCTGCTGGGTTCTGCCCTGCTTCCTGCCTTTGGAAGGCTTTCCTTGGCTTGTAGAATGTCAATTTATAATTGATTTTGTATTTTTGAAATTTAATTTTTTTTTCTCCTTACCTTTGATGATAAATGAGAAAAGCAAAGATATTTTTGTGTTTCTGCTGCTAAGTATTCTAGCATTCACCTTCTCTAAAAATGACATTTTGTATCTATTAATAAAGTGAGGAAAATTTGGCTTAAGATTATTCTGAAGGATGAAATATATTACAATACTACTTAAAATGTGTCTTAGATGCATAGACCACTAGGATAATTAAAGCAACACCCAAAATGAACCACGGATCCAAAAAAAACCTAGCGGTTCTTAATAACAAGTGTCACTGTAAATAATTAATGAGTCTCAGAACTCCAGCAACAAAAAAGTTAACTGTATCTGAAGTCTGTTTCAAGGTCACAAAATCTTAGAAACAAAATCTTTGCAGCTGAGTGTTTTGTTCAAACGCAGACTAAGAACATAAGGATGGCTCTCCATGCCAGAATTTTCTGCACCATCATCCAGTTCCCAGCAGTGAGGATCAGGGCATGCCTCAGAATGGCTAAGAATAGGAAAGGCATTTGTGAGGTTTGGTCTTAGTACTCCCCTGGACTCCACTTCTTATTTCAAAGTACTTTGAGCCAGATGCTGTTTCCATGTAATCCCTGGTGAATTCCTCTTCCAAGTCTTTGTCCCATCTTCCTTTGGATCCACAGAAAGTTGGATCCACATCATCCTTTTTAGAGGAACTGCGCAAGCATCCTGCCTGGTGAGGCAGAAAATCACACGTTGTCTTTTCAGTCATTTTAATGGGAACTTCTTAAATTGTAAATTGACTCCAACATTTTTAAAATTCATTGCAATTTCCACCTTCTCTGGTGAGAGGAAAATGCAAGACAGTGACAAAATAGAAGAATAAAAAAGAGTTGCAATGGCTGCAGAGCTGAACTGGTGTTTGGCATTTCCTCCCTTACATGGTTTTCAGCACCAACTGGAAAATGGAGTTTTTAAATACAGCTGTTGTAACCAAAGGTGGGACTCCATTAGTAGATGTCTACTTTCCTAAGCGTACATGTCTGGATCCCTGATTTTAACCCTGTTTCCAAGTTAATTAGATTTACAAGGATGTATTTCCCCCAACCCCCTTGCACATGTTCCTTATGCTCTCTTCCACTCCCTCTGGTAACTTTTAACTCAGAGTAATTCTGACCAAAATTGGAAGACAGAAATCTAAAGGATCAATCAATTCTTGATATTTTTATTGAATCAATAGCTAACATGATGAAGGAGGTAGGCAAAAGATGCTTCCATAGGAATTCAGTGTTGATTACTTCTGTTCTTCATTGAATAAATTTTTTTCCTAGGCATTTTCTTTCTTTATCTTTCTTCTTTGACCTAGCAGAAAATGTCACCAAAATTCAAGTAAACTTTAGCAGTATTTGCAGTTCTTCCCTTGTACTTTACTGTGCCCACTGTCAACCTTGCTGATACTGCAAATAACATGGAGGCTTTTAGAATTTTGCTTTAGAATAATTGCATGAACAGAGGTGAATAAGAGACAGATTTTTTCCAATTAACTGGTTGGAATATTGATTTTGAAGTGTTTTTCAACTGTCATGGTGAAAGATCCTTTCCCCTGTAACATTTTGAACTATATGTTTAAGATTTGCTGTTGTGTTGCTGATGCCTTGTGATGCCTTGTGACGGCTGACCTAGAGCAGAGGCCAGACAGAGTTAAAGAGTAAAGCAGGGATTTATTAAAAGGCCTCCATGGATCCACCTTGGGCAGCACAAGAGCCCAGCCAGGGCTACACCCAAGATGGACCCAACATGGTGACAAAATGGACACCTGGTCACAGGGTCTCACTTTTATAAGTTCTGGTCTATTAGCATATTGGAGTTAATTATCTAATTATAGCTTTAGATGATGAATTCCCATTCCTCTTGTTTTTCTCTCTTCAGTCCACATTTTTTATGCTTTTGGGCCTGAGATTTGGATCATTTGTCCTTGGTCCCCAGCTAGAGAAGGAATTGTTTTGTCTTCCTGCTCTTTGAAGAGAGCTCACCATCCAGTAATATGAAGCTCAGATTTACACACTAAATCAGCACAGAATCTGAAAACTATAAAAGTTAAAACCTGAGGCATCACTTGCATTGTTTAAGCTCCAGTCAGATGCTGCCTCTTGCTGCAGCTTTTTTAGGACAAAAAACTTGAACCCCGGTTGTGTTTGGCTTAGTTTTGCTTTGAGAACTGTTGTTGGCCACAGGGTCTTGAGAGGGAATGTGAGCAATCCCCTGGAGCAGCCTGAGACCCAGACCTGAGTCCATTGTCCAGAAATATTTGAAGCAGGAGAGTATTTGAACTTTGGCTGCTGATGTTAGGAGTGACACATTTACAGAGGAGTGCTGTTGGTGTAGCTGTTGCCTTCACCTGAGTGGCACTCCACAGAGGCACTCAGCCCCCTGAAATGCTGCAAAGTGACTCTGTGCCAAAGGCTCGTGTTGTTGCTGAGTATGAATCTTAATTATTAATGTGTCTACAACTTGGGAAGTGTTAATGGAGAGGTGTCTTTGTAGTGAGAACAGTGAAGCTGGAAGGAGCAGGAATATGTAATGAAAGGAAATGTGTGTGTGTTTAGAATATATGGGGAGGAAAGATGTAAGGCTTGAGAAGTTAATGTTCCATCCCTTTTTGTGGAAGGTGGAATTAATGTTTCCAAAGTTTTTTCCACTCTCATTGTTTCTGGAAGAGCAAGTTTACAGTACCAGTTAGGAATACCAGAAATCAGCTGAAAGGTAGAACTTTATGTACATTTCATGGTTTTAAAAATGGTCTATCCATGGAGGCAAGACAGGGGTTATGGGTGCCAACTCCATTGCCTAGAGTTTTGGAAAGATTCTTCTATACAAATACTTTATTCAATACAGGCATGTTTCATCCATAAAGTCCTTTGGTCTGCTAGTAAGTACAAACAGAAAACCCCCAAAACCAAGCCACACAAGACCATACCAACCCAACTGTTAGGGATCCACAGAGCACCATGCACAGAGGTGCTGCTTCTTTACAAAAACACCACATTTCTGACAGCTGGCAAAGTTATTTGCATACATATGATTGTGTTTGAAGTGACAGAACAAGATAGGATTTACCTTTTTCTTGTCTCCTAATATCTTGTCTAGTTCTTTGATGTATTTGTTAAAAAACAAAGTGTTTTATTCTCCTCTGAATTAGATATATGCACAGTGCACAGGATTTTTTTGAGCTTTCCCTGTTAGTGGTCAGTCTGAAATTGAAATGGAGTTTATGTATTGCTGCTGAGAATTAAGGCTGAGGTCATATTTTCATGTTTTAATATCAAAATCAGCATACTTTTTTTTTGAAAATCAGTTATATGATAAAGGACTGTGTGACTACCATATCTGGGTAAACTGACAGCCTAAATCATAAAAACAGCTGCTTCCTTGATACATTTGTTTCTCCCCCACATGCTCTTTAAGGAAAAATGGCACCATACAAAAACGTTGCAGCCATGGGTAACAAAACATTACCTCAGATTTTGGAGCGTTTCTTTTTATCTCCCAGGACTGAAAAATGCTGCAAATCAGAGAAAGTGTGTCATTACTGATCAGCTGTTAAGTAGATAGGGCTTTTTCCTAATAGCAGCATCTTGATTTAGATGTCTGACTTGGCTTGACACAGCACTTTCCTGTTCATTATGTGTGTGTCTGGTGTGAATCCTGACCAGGAGGGTTTCCTGAGCAGGGAGTGCAGCCCCTGTGTGAAGCAGCCCTGACAGCCACCATTCCCTTTGTGCTTCCCAAAAATGCTGGTGTTAAGTTCCTACATGGATAATCACAGATCCCCATCCTTTAATGACCTGATGCTTTTTTTATGCACAGGGAATATTGGGGAACTTGTGTTGTAGGGGGCTGGGGCACTGGGTTCCTGTATTCCTGAGTATTTTTGCCCTTACTTCCACTGTCAGTCTGTCCCTCAAAACTGCTTCCTGCTGCACTTTTGTTTCCAGTCTCCACTATTTTTTCTCCTTTGATCTGTAAGGAGTGCTAAACCTCACTTGTAACTCCTTCCCCTGCTGCAGATTGCCAAATTGAATCCATTTGAACTACCTTCCTGCTCACATCTGTTTTCTGAAAGATTTTCATCACTGCCTGGATGGTGTATTTTTGAAATTCAGCCCAAGGAACCAGTTCTTTGTGTAGCATTTTGGGGATTATATATTAAAAAATGCATAAGCCATATATCTCTTTTTTTGTGATTCACAACAGTGGCAGTGCATGTTTCCCTCTGCATCAATTGCAGATTTCATCAGTCCCACTTTATACCTGACTCTGAATTTGTTTTAAGCTCTTATTTTATAAATTTATAAGGGCTATGATGATTTGTCATTTCTCTAATTTTATCTATCTCCAGAACTGAGATCTGGCTTATTAAAACTGAAAGTGATTCGTTAACAAAAGCACATTTATTCCTGACAGCTTGACAAAATTAGGGTCTCCTCAGAACCCCTACTCAGACTTCAAGCTTTTATGCTCTGGTATGTGTGACAAAAGCTTCAGGACTATTCTTGTGCAACGTTATAAAAAAATGTTGAGAGATTAATCTCTCAGAGCTTTGTCTGAGGCATGGGGGTGTAACTGCATTAATGAATATTATAATGATATTTTCAACAAAAAATAGCAACCTAAACTGCAAGTGTTAAAAATAGTCAAAATCTTGGCTGGGTGATCTTTCATAGTGGCAAGTTCTCCCTTAAGATCTATCAGGTAAATGATACACATATTTCAAGCTGTCGTAGCAGCTACTTTTACCAAGTGATTCAGTGGACATCTATTGGAAAAGGAGAATATAACATAAAAGGGTTGACACCACAGGTCCCAGACCTTTTTTTTTTTAATTAACTGCAGCACTGAATTAAATATCTCTGAGTGTATTCTTACTCAGAGTTTTACAATAGTGCTTAGGATCAACCCTTGAGCTCTTTTCAGTTCCCACAATTTTATATCCAGAGATTTGGAAGAAGGATTTCTACTGCCTGAGATAGGACCTTTGCCATTATTCAAATAAAAGAGTTTATTGGATCCTAAGGGCAAGGTCATCTTATTGATGTTGCTCAGATAATGGCAGAAATTGGTCTGAAAACCTACAGCTTAACTATTTCTGACCTGTACTTTTGTGTATTATCCCCAAACATTTTTCCTGTTTCTTGTTTTTGTTTAGTATGAAAACAATTTAAACAGATTTTTGCTTAGAAAGTGAAAACCTTTTGTTATTCCTGGGAGGGCTGTGTTAACTTTTTTCAATATTTTAAAAGATTTTGAGATGAAGGCATTCTAGATGGATTGATCTAATTTTCATATCTTGATAGGAATTATATTAAAGAGGCAAATTACAGGATCCATGGATACATTTATGGCAGTGAAGCCCTGGGAGCTGTGAGCATGGCTTTGGCAATTAAGCCTCAGAAATCGGTTGGGAATTCTCTGAAGGGTTTATTGAGCACTTGATCAAGGGAGGTTCATGAATTTCCTATACTTGGATTTTTCTGCAAATTCTTCTTGAGGTCATTTCACAGAAACTCTCATGGAAGCAGAACTGTCCTGAATAAAAAGGAAATTTATTTCACGAGTTTAAAAACTGGTGAAAGGATAGGAATCAAATGTCACTTTCAGAACGGAGAAATTAATTTCTGAGTCCCACAGGGATCTGTGCTGGGACCTAAGTTATTAAGATGATCTTGGAAACTGGGGAAGGGAGTGAGGTGGATGAGTTTGCTCATTAGCCAGGGCAGTGCAAAGGAGCATGTGAAGAATTACAGGAAAAGATTCCTGTCTCAACAGTTGATTTCATGGTGAAGCAGCAGCTGAAATTCAGTGCAGGTGATGACAAAGGAATGCACACAGGAAGAAACAGTCCTAAGATAAGAATAGATAATAGGTAAGAGTGTGTCTAATTATCAGTACTCAGGAAGGAGATCTCAGAGCCACTGTGGTCAGTTTGCTGAAAATTTCTCTTCAGTAGTGCCAAAAATAGTAACTAAATGGAAAGAAGATAGAATAAAGCAGCAAACAGTGCCTTTGTGTACCTTCCTTGGGTACCTGTTCCTTTCCTTTCAGCTGGCAGGGTGCTGAGAGGGATGAGAAATGTGCTCCAAGGGCTGGAATCACATCTGCACAAGGAATGAGTCAGAGTCTCTATCCTGGCAGGGGAACAGGACAGGGCCTGTCCCACCATGGCTGGTGGCACACTCAGACATGTTGAAGGTGCACTCAGTGTTTGCTTTTAATCACAGCAGTAGAATTAGAAGCATGAAACAAAATGAACTAAGGCGTTTAAGACCCCAGAGCAGCTTTTCACACAAGGCATAATTAAATTTTGGAATTCATTGACATAAGAGATTGCACTTGCCAAAGGTTTGCATATGTTCAAAAATCAATTACTCATAGGGAAAAAAAAATCCATGGATTCTTCTTAAGCACAAAGAAATCCTGAGCCACAGGGTAGGTCTGGGAGGGTTTAATAAGAGGAACACTCTACATACTTTTTCTAATTATTTTATTAAGAATCCCTTACTAGTTATATAAAATGTTACAGATGGACTCTTAATCTGAAGCCATATGTCCATGCTTTAAGAAAACAGAATTATACTAGTTTATATCTGAGATTTGGCCAAAAAAAATCTGAGATGAACTCTGTATTTTTCATTTATGCAATGTATCAATGACCCCAAGCAATGGTGAATGTGTTGAAGTGTTTATACAGAGTTAGAAAAAACAAAATTAGGATGCTTTTAAAAAATACATATATGTCAAAAATTTTATTAATCTGGAAAATAACAAAATATTCTTCCCTGAATCTGTCTTGTTGGATTTTGAAAGCTCTGGTTAACTCATAAATGAACTGCAAAAAGTAGGAATTTATTTGAAAGCCATATTTACTTTCCTGTGGGGATAGCTACTTCCTATCTCTCTTTTGATAGTGTATTTATTAATATGTGGCTCTCAGGGTCTTTCTGGGTCATTGTGACCCCAGGATTTTTAAAAGTCTCTTTTCCCAGCCTGAGCACTTGAAGAATGAGTCAGAGCTCTTCATTTCTCGGTCTCAAGGTTGTTTATTGCATCTTATCTATAAAAATTTTCTCCTGCCCTGCCGAGGTCCATCCAGCAGGACAGTTCCAGGCACTCTGCCTGCCCTCAGGGCGGTGCTATGTCTTTATACTAAAAACTACGTGTACAATGTTTACCATAACTTCCCAATACCTATCACCTATGTTAGACAGTGAGCTTCTACTCTAAACCAATCTAAAACTGCCAACATCACAGCAGAAGATGGAGGCCAAGAAGAAGAAGGAGAAAGGCTGGACATGCCCAGATCCCTCCATCTTGCCTTCTGAACCCCCATTCTAGAAACCCCAAAATCTACTTTTCCACCCCATGATAACTTCACTATTATTCTACTGAAACTGTTGTGGCTTGCTGATCTTCATATAAGGTTGGTAATTTGCTCCACGGGTCATAATCAAAACCACAGGCATTTTGGGCTTTGGGCTCTGTGCCAGGGCTTCTGAGCCCCCTGGCAGGGGTCCTGGAGAGCCAGAGGGATGTTCTGGGTTCCCACATGTGGCCACTTCATCTATCGCATGTCAGAAAACTGTGCACAGTAAAAACACGAACATTTCCAAAAATCATTTTTCTTCATATGTATTTAAGGTAAAATCAACAAATGCAACTTAACCTGTCTTTCCAAACAGAGCTAAATTATTTTGCTTGAACATTTCTCAGCAGTCTCCTGGCTCAGATGTGTTTTTTCTCCTCGAGCAGTGGCACCCAGCTGGTGACATCGAGCGGTGACACCACGGTGCGGCTCTGGGACCTGTCGAGGAGCGGCTGCATCCTGACCCTGCGGGGCCATTCCCGCGCCGTGCGGGGCTGCTCCTGGCACTCCTGCGGCGACTTCGTGGCCTCTGCCTCCGCCGACTGCACCAGCAAAATCTGGGATGTGAACAGGTACGGAGGCTCTGTGCTCACTAATTGATACCTTCATTAATAACCAGGGGTGTGGTTTGGCTCCCCATCGATTGGTGGAGTTCACTCGGGGAGCAGAGGGAATCAAAGGCAGTGCTGGAAAAATCAGCCTCTGTGGGATTTACTAGATAAAGGGAGCTAGGAAGGACTTCACACAGTGCCAGAAAGAAAGTATTTGCTTTTGCATGCTTTACTTGGCATCCGTTACTCTTAACTGCTGGGGTTTTTTAAGGGAAGAGCTTAGTGAAACTTCGACATGTAATTTGAATAAGTAACTGAATAAAACTCTCAGTAAGTTTTCTATATGCTGTTTCAAGCTCATAAGTACACAACACACTCTAAGGTTAGCCGAGTGGAAATTTATTTTAGTCATTATCTGTGTTTCAGCAAGGTGACTCTTGATTAATAAATCAACATATACCTTCTTTATTATCCAGGCAAATGCATTTTTATGAAGGTGCTTTTAAAATATCAGTGTATTTGTGCTTACCAATTAATTATTAGTTCCTTAACTCTCTCCAGTTGTCTTCAGTTTTGATTAACTTACCCCTTAAAGAAATGGGATGGATTTATCTCTTTCCAGATTATTTCTCTATAAACTAGGCTCCTGAGTTACTGTACTGTACTAGGTCTGATCGTTAACAGCTGAATGCCATCAGTCCACAGAGAAGTTTCCAATCCTATAGGCCTTTTCCCTGGTTCTTTATTATCCAGTCCTAATGGATTTTTCCATTTCCTATTGGTGTTTTACTTCCTTTGCATTTGAATGAGGTAAAATACCCCTTCATGATTGTTGGCCACTGCAGGGAAAGAAGCTTCACTGAAAAAGCAAGGGAAAATTTCTTCTTCTGTTCTTTTTTCCTAAATCCCTCCCAATCTACTACAGTTGCAGTGAACCCTTTTTGGAGACTTTTCAAACTGTTGCAATTCATCCAGGTTCCACTGAGAGTTAATTAACACTCTGTCAGTATCGGATTTCCAGTCTTGCTTTCAAACCATGAATTCAGGAGGTATTAAATGATATTAAAAATACTGTTTTCAAAATGGGGTAACTAACCCATCCTTTCATGAATTATTCCAAATTATTTTGGAAAAAAAAAAACAAAAAACAACCAACCAACTAGTTAAGGTTTGGCAAAGTTCAAGCCAGCTGAGAGGTCGTTTTTATAATAGAAATGGTCAGCCAGTCCTGAGAACAGGTGATGCTTGCTTCCACCATTACTATCAGTAATAAGCATTGATGGTCTGTGTTTTCCTTAGAAATGGAAACAGCAACTCTTTTCTTAACCTGCTGTATATTTCTAATGCTTTGATCATCCTTTATGGCATATTCATGACCTTTAAAAAATAATACTAACAATAGCTTTAATTTTATGTCAGAATGGGTTTGAATTTGCATAGACAAAGGTTTTGTTTAGACAGTTGAAAATGCTTTCTCTACTGAGGAAGCTTTTGTAGTCAGAGGAATCAAAGCAAACCTTCACCACCAGCCCATGGTGCCTCCCACTCACACTCATCACCACCTCCCATTTCTGCCTCCAGTCTATCTGAGTTGTGCTTTGCCTGTGAAAATAAGAGAGTAACATCCCAGCCATGATGTGAAAGGCTCACTATCCATGCAGAATCACTGAAACACCAAAAATGGTGCAAAATCTCAGTGGCTACAGACAGCAGGAAGTGGTATAAAAATGTGACATAGTCTGATTAAAATAAGGTGTATTCAGAGTATGAAAAACCAAAGCCCCTGTGGGAGTCCTCACTGCCTGGTTTTTGGTGTGCTCCCAGTAAAAGCCATGTGCTGGGTGCTATGGCATTGCCTCAGTGCAAAACCAGGTGAGTTCTGCTGTGACTGGCTCAGGTGAGTTTGTAGAGCTGCAGGTGGTGTAGGCACTTATTATGAAATGAGAGCTGTGCAGAAATGACACACTTTGGAAAAGCTTCTCTACAAGAGGTTTGGTGACAACATGTGGCTGTTTCGAGCTTAAGCCATCCTGGGTCTGCAGAACACTCAGCTGCAGTTGGGCCTTATGCCCATGTTGGCTCATTCAAGGGAAAATTCAGCCTGTGCAGGATGTATAGCAAGATATGGAAACTGGGGAAGGCTATGGACAGATTAATGAGCTGATGGTTTCCATTGGATTGTTAAATTGCTGCTGTTAGATTTGGAGCTGCTCTACAGAAGATCCTGCAGCGAGTTTGGGCTCGGCAGTGCTGCTTGCTGAGCTACCTGACCGAGTGTGCAGCACTAATCCCACCTGTCCCAGGGTGTCCCCTGGAATGTGCCACGAGCCTGGAGCTCTCTGGTGTGATCACAGCCAGCTGGGCTGGCCACCACAGCAATGTGTGCCCTCCTTCAGCCTCCCTGGCAGCCCGGGGCTGTGTGGCAGCAGGGACATGGAGCAGGCCTTCCATGGTTTGTGATGCTTGGAAAGTTATTTCTCTCCCCCTCCCCACAGAACAGGTGCTCATCCAGTTTCCATCATCAGCATTCTCCCTGTCCAGATGAGGCCTCAGGTTCTGGCTTTTATATTTTTCAGATTCTGTACTGCTTTAGTGTGCAGTTCTCAGCTTCATATTAGGGGATGGTGAGCTCTCTGCACAGAGCAGGGAGACAAAACAATTCCTTCTCTAGCTGGGGACCAAGGACAAATGATCCCAATCTCAGCCCAGGAGCATAAACAATGGTGGAAGGAAGAGAGAAAAACAAGAGGGATGGGAATTGATAACCTAAATCTATAAATGGACAATTAACTCCAATATGCTAATAGACCAGAACTTATAAAAGTGAGAGACCCCATAACCAGGTGTCCATTTTGTGACCATTTTGGTTCATCTTGGGTGCAGCCCTGACTGAGCTCTTGTGCTGCCCCAGGTGGATCAGTGGAGGCCTCCTAATAAATCCCTGCTTTATTCTTTAGCTCTGTCTGGCCTCTGTTCTAGGTCAGCCTTCACAGGGCATCACAGATGCCACAAGCTCTGAGCAGGGGACAGAGCCCAAGATAACATTCTTGTGGGAGGATAATAATCAGTGATCACAGTTAATCTGGTGGTTTTATTCTTTCTACTAACAAGGAATTAAGATTTTATAAATGAGAGCTGTCTTTCTTCCTTAATATTACATATTTGGATGGATGCCTACTTTCAAATTGAATGGGCCTGGAAAGCAGCAGATTGTAGGGGAAGAAAAGCAAGAAGGATGTCAGAGTTATCGCTGGCACCTCTCTGAAAGAGGTGTGTTTTTAAAAAATGCTACAAATAAAAAGACATCCATTTCTGTAGTGGATGACAGTTGGTTTTTTATACCTGAGTTTCAAAAAAGCCACTTTTATACATTAGGTACATAATTTTCTATAAATGTTGCTTTTGGAAAATATACAGCATTCTCTGTAGTTGCAAACTTGGTGTAAGAAACAGGGGAGGCTATCTGCTCTCTTTTAGCACCAAAATCCAAGGTGCAATTTGCACAATCATCAAAGCCCTTATTGGAGTCCAAAGAATTCAAGATGCAACATCTCTTGAATAGGAAAAGGTTGCCAGCAGTTTTAATAAATTACAAATTACTAAATTATAATTCTTTGCCAATGATGAGAAAGTTCTGCCTACTATATAGTCAGGTTTTATTTTCTTAGAATGTGAAATTACTGCTGGGTTTTTTGTTTGTTTGGGGGTTTTTATTATTCACAAATGTTTTTCTTCTGTGTATAATGAAAGTTTCAATCATGTATCAAGCCAAAAATTACATTGCTACCAGGAGGATAATGTGAGGTAGCTTTGTAGTAAACTGTGTTCTTCTAGACAACTTATGTGCATTCTATTTAAAGATACAAGCTGAGTTTAAGAAATAAAAAAGAAGGCAAAGAAACAAAAATCCAAGCCCCTTCCTTTTTCTCTGGAAACACAGACACAAGCTGAGACACAGCCATGATCTGAGTTACTGAAGGACTCAAGGGAATCTGAGTTCTGCTGTTGGAACTTCCTAATGCTTTCTGCTGGGATAATTAGTTGCTTTTAAGGGAAATTAAAAAGAAAATAGTATAACATTGGGATGAGGAGTGCAGGGAAGAAAGGTAACTCCTTTGCTTGCCATGGCTAGAAAAAATTAAACCAAAACAAAACAGCAAAACAGGGACATATCTGCTACCTTCAAAATTATCCCCACTTCTTAATGATTATGGAAATAGGAAGTTGGAGAAGAAAGGGAGGGTTTTATCATTTGTGGCCAGGATTTTATGCAGCAGCACAGCTCAGGTTGAAAATACGCAGCTGGTTATGTTCTAGCGCAGCAGCCTGTTCCAGGGGTGTTTTCTCAGACCATAAATTCAGCACTGTCAAAGTCATTTTGGCAGGATTAATTTCAATTATCCAGTGGTAAATATCATCAGAGATTTACAGCCTGATCTCTGATATGCAAATCAAGCTGAGCATCATATATATCATGTAAACACAGGCGGTTGTTTAGCTTTGCAGACATATGCTCTACCCTGAATGTTAAATGCAAACATTGTTATTTATGCTTTAAGCTTGAGAAATTGTTTGCAGCAGTCAGAACAGCTAGAATTGGTTTTCTCCAGTTGATCCATTCTGCACTCATTAGACCAGTTCTCCATTTTTCTCTACTTCCTTTCAGCAGTACAAACTATGTGGAATTAGGCCAGCAAGAAATGCAATTGTGCTATCCTACAGCAGAGCCCAGTGTGAGGAAGTGTTTGTGAATTGGAGCCATTTCTGGTTCCTTAATCCATCCCTCATTTGTTTTACTTTTCCATTAACAAGGCAATTTTTGTCTACTCATGGAAATTTCTCCCATAATCAAATTTTATTTTAAAATTTTAAAATGTGTGTTTCCTGGAGTCTTCAGTCATTTCTATCCATTGGTGCATTTGTTCAGGTGCAAATGTTAGAAGTGACTAATTGTGATTATTGTTAATTCTCCTGTCCAACCTCCAGAACAGTGTTCTATTACTGAGGTGTTTATATATTCTTTTACTTATTTCCAGATATACAAAAAAAAAAATTGTTTACACTTTTTGCTTCTCTGCAGCAAGACTGGACATTTTCACTTTTTTTCCCAAGTGTAAGATGTATCTGACATTAATTACTAGTTTCTATAAATAATTCCTTCTTTTGCTCCAATGTCCCTATTAAAATTATCTCCTGTTGTGACTTCTCTCCACTTGGTAACTGCTGTTTATAGTTTCATTTCTTCTCATAAGAAGCATTTAATTTTGGAAAATTTAGGGTTAGTATTTAAAGAAATCAAGCAGGGATGGATTTTGTTTAATTAGAAGCCCCTTGTCAGCTACAGCTTTCCTTGGAATGATACCATGGAATGATACCATGCAATGATGGCACTGCCTGTGTTTTATTAATACACACCTTGAGTGTGTGTAGTGCAAGACATGGTTAAGTTGATTTTAAATTGCTGTTATGCTTTGGGGTGTTTTTTTTTTCTCTAGTTTCACTAAAGTCATGATTTAATGTAGCCAAGTGGACTGGTCACGCTCTTTGCTTTGTGCCATCAGAACCCAGGGTTTAGCCTGGCTTCTCCTGCCATCCTTGACATTCATATTCTGTTTCTTTTTCTTCCTTTTCCCTTAAGCAGTGGACAGCTTTGAAATGCAACACATATTCACAGATTTGTAGGGTTTTTTCCCCTACACCAAATGCATCCATATCAGGATCCTGAAAAATCACCTCAGATGTAACCCAAATATTTCCTAGTTTCAAAATGGAGCTGTATTTTCACTTTTTGAATCAGGGTGAGTGTGTGTAGCCAGTCCTTGTCCAGATACCCCATTTGAGGTGTCTGACTGGCTGCTCAGTGGGACACAAGCCACAGGCTCTTCTGGCCAGATCCCACGTTTAATTGATTCCAGTAAGAGTGGAGCTAATCTATTTTCAGAGAAGACAAATGTCCTCCAGGAAATTAGAAGGCAGGTAGAAGAACTCAGAGGAAATGTGGAAGGACCATTTTTGGGTAGTTTGTAATGTCTCTCCTGACAGCAGAGCAGGAAGTGCTTGCCATTTTGATAAAGGAGAATTCCCTTTGGAATCCTCCAAGGAGCACTGGAGAGACAAGCTGCTATTAATCCTTCAAATCAAATCTAGGCCTATGCCCAAGTCTCCAAATTTATAATTTTGCTACAATTCCATAACACATTTTTCAGGATCAGGAATGTCTAAAATCTCGTTGATATAATTCCCAGAGAGCCAATTGTAAAAAATCAATTTGAAAATGTGAATTATCAAGGAAAAGATTATATTCAAAGCAGAGCTATTCAGTTAAGGGGAAGATATGGCTAAATCTTCATAATACTCGATAAGATGAAGCTTGAAGTACAAAACTTTACAGGAAGTGTAACTTGAACTCAATGTTGTAAGCTTAAATCACATAGTGGATTTAGTATGAGGCAACAAGCATCAGCAATGAGAAAAGTTTATTATGGTCACATATTTGCAGGTCCCAAAGGCCAGAAAAATCTTAGCTGATGCCCATGGAATGCCTGAGCTGGGCAAGCCATCCCATTATTTACATCTGGTGAAATAAACAAAGAGGTGAAGGGCTTTACTCAAGGCAAACAACTGAAGCCATCATTAAAACCCTGCCTTTCTGTTCCTTGGGGATGATAAAAATATTTCCAGATTAGTTGTCTTCAAATCTTCCTACTGGGTAAGAAGAAAGAAAATCAGTATTGGATTTTCAGTAATAATATAGATCCATGAGAGACAGATGTTTGTGTGATTATTAATTACTCTGTAAAACATGACAGGAGTTGAGTAACTTCTGCTGAAATATTTCTAGTGGTGACTGTTGGCTACTGGTCTAGATAAATCCATTTTTTCTCTGGCTTTTACTGGAACCATCTGTGGCAATTTAGCCTGTGCATAAGTAGCATATTTGAAGATCTTAGTAGTTAAAGTGATAATTTTTCTTTTTAATTCAGAACATCTTGACATTTTTTCCTAAAGCATTAAATACACAGAAATGTAAGTGCTTTGCTTTCTGATTTCTGCTACTGGTCTTGAGCTGCACATCAAAGTTTTTGATTAATGGAGGGGGGAAAAATCAAGTTACTGCTTTATTTTTTTTTAAACTGAAACTGAAAATAGAGATGCCTTCTAAAATGTCTGAGTTCTGCAGAGATTTCTGAGTAGGCTTACCTGAACTCTACCATAGTTAGCGACACAGTATTTCTTTAATGAAAAGACAGATGAGAAAGTTGCATTTGATTTACATTAAAGGTTGTATAATTTCCTGAGCTCAGAAGTTTCCTTGCTTCTGTTGTTTCAGCATTCAGTATGGCTTGAAAAAAACCTACTAGATGCAACTGTTAGGGGTTTTTTATGTTCTAATTCTCCTCCTTCAGGCCAATTTCCTAAGTTATGTGTAGGTGGCCGAGAGGCTCCTGTTGGACAGCAGGAAGCTTTATTTGAACTGGTGAGGAAATGTGCTCCTCTGGAAGTTGAACACCTCTTGCTTGGTGTCCCTCACTTGTCCAAACACCTCCTCAATTCCCTGGAAGCTACTTCAGGAGCAGGAGGAAAGTGGGAGGTAAAACTGAGGCTTCCTTCCACCAAATCTTAACCAGAGCAGCTGGCAGGTCTACAAAGATGAGTCTGCTGGGATTTTGTTCACTGGAGGAAGCCCAGGCAGTTTTTTTCTCTCTTTGTCCTATTTGCAAGTGTGCAGGTATTATAACCTGCAAAATGTTAGTCAGATCTTGACAGGGTGTTTCCACTGTCCTAGATTCAGAACTGAAATGCAAAGGATCAGCGCTGCAGGCACTCAGCACAATTGAAGTCAGATTATAGTTTTCCACTCCACATCCAGGCTCATTATCCAGATGTTTTCTTTCTCCCTCATGTTACAGTCACTCATTACTGGCAGGCTTTTCTTTACCTAAGCTGTTTTCCTAGAAATACTGACTTAGAGTATCTCCACCGAACCAAAAATTAATTGTACCAACAGAGTAATTCACAGAGCAGTGAAAAGTGTCAGGTATTAATTCAGAACTCAGGGAAGACAACAGCTCATTAAAATTATGTATCTCCATCATCACTCCCACATCCTGTCAGTACCAGTTAGTGCAAATAATACACACACAGTCTGTGCTCCACAATCAAGTGCAGCACTGTCACCCAAAATCCCTGTGTGCTACAGCACAGGTAATTGTAGGTTATTTCTCTTGTCTCCCAGTGAACTAAAAAGAGCAGGAATACATCTTACTATTCATAAGCAGCAATTCTCTGACAGGAATATCCACATATCCCCCTGAATGTGGGCTATTTTGAGCTGCTCATGTCTCCTGGTTTGAAATCAGATGCATTGGTCATTTGATTTCAAAGTAGAAGTCTGCTGTAGTGGATGCCTTAATGCATGTAAATTCCTCTTGTAATTTTCTGAATTCTTGTCCTCTGGCTCCAGGCAGTCTTCAGACATGTCTGCATGTGATGCTTTTGGGTTTTATTTTTCTTCCTTTTTATTGTTTCCTTTTAAGGGTTCAGATGTTACACAAGATTATTTTCTCTCCCAAGTGGTGGAACTCTAGTTGTGCATCCTGTTAGAGCAAACTCTATTCATCTTTGATTAGCCTCAGCTGGAAAATGAACACAAGTTGCATCTTAGTCCTTTAACAATTAATTCTTGCATACAAAAAAAGTGCCCTGGGTCTTTAATTGACATTGGAAGACACTGAATTGTGTTTGTACTTCCTTAAAATGTGAATAAATACTGTTCCCAGCCCAGCAGTAATTTCATTTCTCTGGGGCAGTTTGCAAAAAAACTTGGGGCTCATTTCTGTCCTCACTCCTTACACTTGCCTAAGTTGTTAGACCTCATACAAGTAACACAGCTTCTCTGGTGTGGGTTATTCTTTGAGACACATCTCCAAATCCTCAAGCAGGCTCAGAGCTCTAAGGTCTGTTCCCACATGGTCCAAGTGGTTAAGCCTATGAATACAGCAGACATGACCCCTCTGACACTGACCAGGAAAATAAGGGGGGGGTTTGTCTTGGTGGAGGTGAAGACCAGGATGAAGCAAATAAAAATGTTGCCAATTTCCCTTCTGCACTTCAGTATTTGTAGGTTTTCTGATGTGAATTGAGACACATCATCACACAAAAATCTTGTTCTAGGCTGACCAATATCTTTCCCAGCTAGGAATCAATTCACCATCTGCAAGACAATTTTTATGCATCTATTTACTGAACTCAGAGCTTGAAAAGGCATGTGTCTGTGGGAAACCTATTAAATATGTATTGGAATTATCCACTAGATGCAAACCCAATGAATTTCTTTATATTTTAGTGTCTCTTTCAAGCATATTTCTGTCACCAACACAAACATTCTAGATAATGGAATCTTAATATGGAGACTGCAGTAAAATATCAACAAAATTTGTGAATTATTTAATACAGAGCAGACGGTCACAGAGTGTTTCTGTGGCATAAAGGGCACAGGAATTTGCTGCACACTGGGAACACAGCTGTAGTCACACTCATATCCCCGCTCTGAAATTCAAAGTAAAAATACTGTGTGTGATCTTCTGCTCCTTTTAAAGCCCTTTTTAGATTTTTTTTTTTTTAATACCAGGCTTTGTTTCATAGTTATACAGATCTTAGCTGACTTTGGAAGGTTAAGATTGAAATGAGGGTTTGGGGACACTGAGATACAAGGTGTGAAGTTAGCAGCTGGCACTGTGGGTTGATGAAAACCTAATTCTAAGTGTGTCAGCCTTCTAAGTGATCCATATCAGGTTATCACTCATGGCTTGACAGTACTTTGATTACATATTCAGTTGTAAACTGAGCTTTATGTATGTGCGGATTTCAGTAGTGACTTGCAAAGGC
>NW_005054507.1:1003544-1054538 GCF_000277835.1 Geospiza fortis | reverse complement strand
GAGAACAGTGGATGCTCTTCTCATCCAGTGACACTTCTTTTGGGTGCACACTGGGATTAGACAGGTGTAATATATATATTATAATATAAATATATTGATGGAAAATCATGCTGTTAACAGGGAAAGGTGGAACAAAAAGGAAAGTAAACCAAACTGTTCACATCCAGGTAAGGAGGAGACGAAATCACTCTTGTATTTTGTGCTTGTGTTTCAAGTTAATCTTTTCTTTCCTCCAGCTGTTGGCAAAGGGAAATCTAGCCCTTTTCTTCCTTTTTGGGGAGTGGTGGGAGGTATCCCTGGGAATTCAGCTCTTCCCATTCTGTGTTCAGGCACTAAACAAACATTCGTGCACCTGTAGCTTCAGTGGGTGGACCAGGCTCTTTATTCTTCACTCCAGCAGATGCCCATTAGAAGCACTGGTTTTGTTGTGGCTCCATGTCTAAGAGCACAGCAAATCCATTATTCATAATCCCTTCCCAAGTTCACAAAGCCATTGAATAGTGCTGCATAACTCCTTAAAGCTGCCACCCACTCAAATCCATTTTATTTGGACAAATAAAGAAACTCTACACTGAAGAAAACCAATTTGAAAGCACACTGCAATTCATTTTCCTCACTTAAATATTGAAGTGCTTATATTTATTGCATCTCAGCCTTGTTGTACTGCTTTCAAAAAGAATTTGCTTGTTTAATAGATCTAAAGAAGTTTCAGTAAATTTAAAATGTGGAGGAAAATAAACTAACATCCGACAAGGGTCACAGTGCTTTCTATGTACATGGGTTGGGATTAAAGACAAAGAAGAAATATATTAAAAATAAATTTAAAAATACTAACTTAATACACACAAAAAATTGAAAGGTAGTGAAATTAAATTATGACATGCCAGTACTGCTTTCTCTGTCCTATATAGAATTTCATCACTATAAGTTAGACCAGCAAATGGATCCTAAGGTAAAATAATGGTGAAGTTTTCGTTTGTTTTAGGGGATTTTGGGGATGCAGGGGGTTTGCTGGACTTGGGTTTGGTTTTTGGTTTTTTTGAGAGCTAAAAGCTGATTTGAGTCAGTTTTATGGCAACTGGGTGGACCTACTTGAGTTGTCTAGATTTATTCTGCTGGCCTCCTGTATAGTTCTTGTTTCAGTTTTTCCCTTTTGTTGGCAGTTTTCCAGCAGTGGTGGTTTTTTTGAAGAAAGGCAAGCATTTTGTGCTAGTGCAGACCTGGGTCACCCATTGTGCAATTTAATGCAGCAAACAGAAGAGAGCTACTTGTTCTCCTCATCAGCTGCTCCCTGATTCTGGTGACAGCACAGAACAAGTTCTAAACAAGTTCACAGAAAAAGTTCTCCCTCAGCAGCTGCTCCACCCCAGCCCTTCATTTAAGGCACCCAGAGCTGGAGCTTTCAAATAGCCCAAGGAGTTGATTGAAAATATGTTGGTGCAGCCACATTGTCATGTGGGAAAATCCCATTATTTGGGCACCCAACAGCTGCAAGAATCTCAGACTCTGCACTGCCCATCCTAAATATGTAAATTTATAGAGAACATTACATGATAGGGCTTAATGGGATGAACATAGTAGGCTTTGGCGAGGTATTCTGGGATTTAGTGTTACAAGAGTGACATTTTTTAAAAGCGTGCTGGTATCCACTCTTACAGACTTAAACTCTTGTTAAAAACAATTCTTTCTTACATTGTCTGGGAGTTTTCAGAAGCAATAGATCAGATTAGCCTCACAAAGAAAATGTGTGTTCCAGCATAGTGTAGTACGTTTATCTGGTGTTCTGGTGAAAATATATTTCAAATTTTGTTTTTCATTGTCACATTTGTTATTTTCTGTGTTATGTCTCACCAGTCAGTAGTTGTGCATATAATGCCATATTCTTTATTTATTAAGGTGATTGTGTAGAAGAATGAAATAAATGATGACAAGGAAGAGAATGAAAGAAATAACAAATTCTTCAGGGTGGTTGGAATGCACCATAAAGGGGATCTGAATGTGGAGTGCAGATGGCTCATCTTCTCCACAATATTTTATTTGAACAGCAAAAGCCTAAAACTGCAAAATAACCTGTTCAAATAGTTCTCACATAAGCCCTAATATAAGGACACAAAAAATGAAATCACTTGACAGTGATCCATAAAAACACACGTGTGCTGTTGTCTTTCAGAAGCAAGGAGGGATTGAGACATCTGCATTTACTTGTTCAGGGCTAGCCTGAAAAGGCAGTAGTTTTAGAGGTAAAGTCCTTGTAATAAAAGAAAAAAGAAGACACAAATAATAAGATCATGACAGCTTCATATGGAGTGTGGAGCAGGCCATGAGCTCAGCACTGATGTCAGCTGATGTGGTAATTGAGGAGAGCCCACTGTCACAGGGGAGAGGCTTTGCTTGTTCAGTGGCAGAATTGCTGAGCAGCAAACACACTGCTTGTCCTGCCCTGCTTAAATGGGTTACAGCTATTTCATTATTTCTGAGCCTGTGCTGATCTGATTAGCTCAGACCCCTGAGCCTGGAGGGGGGAGGAGATAATTGTTTCGTGAAACAAGGCTCTGGGCTTCAATAAGTGATTTCTGATGCTCCTGTCTTCACCTGTCCAACAAAAAAATCCCCTGAGGAAACTTGATTTGCAGAAAGTGCTGAGCAAGGGTCAGAGTCAAAAAATAATCTAAGAATTACCATGTACCTTTTTGAACCTGAGTGTACCTTGACTCCTGGACTGAGGTTTGGGATTCTGGTGGCTTGTTTTTTTGTATGCTGCAAGGGAGACACAGGCATTTCCAAGGAGGAGTTTGTGTTCTAGTTCCTGGCTGAAGGACTGAAACGCCATTTTATTCCATCACTGTGAAATACAAGAGCTGACCCTGGAGGGGAACCGCTGCAGATCGTGTCGGTGCTGGGAGCACCGAGCTGCACAAAGCTTTCCCTTTGCCTGATGGAATGTATTTTCTGCATGCAGACAGACTTGATGGAAAAGTTAGAAGCCATAGCCACAAATGGATGGTTTGATATGTGGGTGTTGATTTTCTGGAGGCAGGAGAAAGAGCTAAACCTGGATTTTAAAATATGGAATGCAGGGTGTGTGCTCCTGCGTGGTGCTCAGAGCGGGTATCAGTATGGGACCAAATCCCACAGCTGTCTTACAGATGTTCTGGGAATGCTCAGAACATTCCCATTAGAGTAGTGTTAACAAATGCGTTATTTCTGACTGGCAGCTGGGGTGAGAATTACTAATTAAGTCAGGATTACTTTAGATCATTCCCTGGCATCACTCTTGTTAGGCACATTTTCAGCTTTGTAATTGACTTGGTCTGTTTTGACCAAGCTGATGAAAAGGGCACTTAAAATCTACAATTTGGATATAAAAGCCGAAATCATCTTCTGTCCCATGACTTGCAAAGTCATTTTTGTTGACCTAACTCTAACCTTGGAGAAGTACAATCCTTGTCAAATGAAACATAATCCAAATTCGAAACATTTAAAAATGCATCTCACTTCTGAAAAATTTGGATTGTAAGTAACAGGCTTCTGTTCGAACTAAAATTGCTGAAATAAGTTACCAAAATTTATTTGGAGCCCAATTTCAGTAAAAAGTGAGCTTGTGCAACAGCTGTTGCCATGAGCTGAAATGTGCCCTGTGCTGCCAACAATCAAGTATTGGGCAGTGAGATTTTAAAGGTATCTTGATGAGCTACAGCGAAGCCTGCACAGTAAAAGGGACTGAAGAATATATTACAATCTTAGAAAAAGACTATTCTTAAGTAGAGATTTTAAGTCCTTCAGTCTTACTGTTTTATCTTTCCTTTAAAAAAAAATTAAAGCTTCACACCAAAACCCCTTCATCAGAATCAGAAAATACAAATAATAATACTTCTCATAGAACACTTCATTTGTTCAAAGAAATGCAAGACATTAAGAGACTAAATCTTCAGTGTAATAATGAGCAGATTCATTATTCATGTTTCAAGCCAATAAAAAAGGAGATAGATTATTGGCAAAGTTTTCACACCTTCTAATGAAAGCCTAAGTAGAATATTATTAATTCAATAAACGTGGGCTTTTCACTCACAAAAACATATAAAGCTATTGTCAATCATATTTAGTATTCTCAATTTTTATCAAAATAGATCCTGAGTTTGGGTAGTATTGGACTCAATCAAGCACCAAAAGGTAATTGATTATATTTCTTTTTTGTCTATTTCTGCCAGAGAGTTCTAACCAACCATGGCACAGGAGAGTCTTCGTTCTGTAAAGCCCACCCTACCACCATTGATGTGCACTTGATACAGCAACATGGTAAAAAATAAGGTTTTTTATATTTTCTGGGCTGGCATCGGGGAGCCAGGCCTGTGTCCAACACCACAGCAAGCAGTGGTGGCCTCAAAACTTTGTGCTTTTTTGTCTGAGAATATTTTTTAACTCAGTGCTGCATCTTGGTGTCTGCCTGGTAAAGGAAGTTTCCACATGCTCAATAAACACACAGCTTCTACTTAAATACACACAGTAGAGCTCTGCTAGAAAAATAAATACAGTGTTATAATTGGCTACTTTTCCAGTAATATATTGTGTTACATAAATTACCAGGAATTGAGGCAAATAAGCACTTCAATCCCAAAGGTAAGGCATGAAGTTTTGCAACCTTTTTCTCCTGCATTCACAGCACTCTCTTTCAAGGACTGTGATTATTTGGCTGTTATCTAATTTCACTGCAGAATAGAAATCTGACTGGAGCCTTGCTTTCTGCTGGTTAATTATAAATTTATTAGGGGAATTTTGCCAAATGTCCCTCACTATTAGACCTCGCTGAATCTGAAGTTCAAGCTATCAGACTTCATTTAACGTAATGCATTGCCCTCTTTTTCTGTTCTGCATGTGGTTTTTTGTATTTTTTTGTTCTCAGGTACATTCAGTTTTCCCTTTCTGTGTATTATGTGCCAAAGAGGCTCTTTCAAGTTATAGAAATGGGACAAAGTAATTCTTCGAACAGCAAAATATGTAAGGAGGCAAGGTCCCTGGAGATGAAATGAATTTCCAACGCAATAAAATAGCTTTCCTGTCCTGCTTGGGTGTTGCTGTTGACAGAGTATCTTGTTAACAGCACACCAATGCCTCAGGGGTAGGAGGCTGTGGAGGGAGCACCACGGAATGGGAGGGTGTGGAGTGGGAAGGGAAGGATTAGACAAGATTTTGGCCACCTCCCTACTGTGGGAAAGCTTTAACCCTCTGGAAGTGCTCACAAGAGTGAGCCCCAAAGTTCTTGGGACTGGGCTGGGAGCACAAGACCCACATTTAAGGATCATGTTCAGGCACTGCCCTTCAGCCTTCTCTTGGAGTTTTGCTAAAAGTAGGGGCTCCCAGTAAGTGTGAGACAAATCTGGAGCAGACTGGAGGGTATCCGGAGGTGTAGGTGCATCCTGTGTGAGCACAAAGCCCAGGGTGTTCCTTCCCCAGCAGGGCCAGGAGAGAGTTGGGACTGCAGTTCCCTCTTGCAGCAGGTGGAATCTCTTCAGCTACTAAATCCTGGTGGTTTTTATTGGAGTTTTCAGCAGGAGCTGCAGCAGAGCTGGTGAGAGTTGAGTCTTTACAAATTGGTGTTAAAGGAAAGCTGCCGTGCTCAGTTCAGCTCCTGAAAAGGGAGGGGAAAAGAGCCTTGCTTGATCTCAGAGAGGAAATCTGCGCTCTCAAAAATAAACTGCTGCAGCCTTTCAAAACTTACCAAGCAAGTCAAAAATGTAACTGTTGACATTGACTTATGTCCTGTCAGTGGAAGGACACAATTTGATCCAGTTCAGAAGCTCTGTGTTTTAACAGTACAACTGTTCACAAGGAGGTCTGAGAAAAGGATGTTACAGGATTTTACAGCAGAGGAATGTTTGTTTACAGATGAAGAATGTTTGTTTGTATGCCTAGAAAACTCTAATGAAACATATGTATCATGTCTGGAGTTCTTTTTCCTTGGCTAAGGCTTCCTAGTTGGGAAGCTTTTCTATGCTTTTGGTAGAAGGAGGAAGACAAGAACAGAGGAAGGGAGAGAATCACACCATTGCACTTACCAGTTAAGTCCATCCGCCTTCAGAGCTCAGTTTGCTTTTACATGCTCAATTTCCTGTGCACCAGAGCAAAGTGTGAGCTGTCAGGCTCCTGTGGTGACAGAGCTGGATCTCATCCTGCTCCTCCTGACATCAGTGGCAGAGCTGGTGCTGCTTCCAGCAGGACTGGGACGGCTCACGGTGCCTGTGTGGTTCAGCTCCTGATGGGTGATGACAGCAGGGTTTAATACTGAATCCTGCTTCTGCTCAGTGTGAGCTTAAAAAGTGCAAAAATTAAAATTATCTAATAACAGATTTCACCAGATTGAGAAACTCGTGAGTAGCTCTGCAAACTGATCCTTGCCAGGAAAAGCCTGACTTGGAGCTTTGTTTAAATCAGAGGATTGCTCCTCGTTTTGCAGAGCACTCAGATTGCAGAGATTAAAACGTTCCACAAGTGCTAAATATGAACATAAATTACACAGAGAAGGATTAAATTTGTATTTTCTTTCTAAATGTTTCTAACTACTGGAGGAGAAATGTTTGCATTGTCACAGAAGCTGCAGTAAAATCTCCTTTAGCATTGCATTTTCCAAGTGTCAAACGCTGGTTTGAGAGAGAGCACAAATGAATATTCACAATTGGAAGAGAGTTCCATTTTCTTCAGTATAAGTAATAATTGAACAAAGTGTTTCATATTGACAGCATCATACTTTTATGCATCTTTTCAGAAACAAATGTACTTTCTAGAGTAAGTGTCCTCACATGTCAATGTCTCAGAAAATGTGTTACATTTAGTGAAATAATGGGTAAAAAAAAATCACTGTCATAAATGATGGCAGGCACTTTTTACTGAAATACTGGTAGTTTTACATTCTTGACATGAATAATTGGATGTGTCATATGTGAAGCTACCTAGAAATAAAATAGAGGTCATAAAATGTAAAGACATGATAGGATGCATTTATAACAGCATAAACCAAACTGGCATTTTAATGTCTTAAGCCAGCCCATTTGCTATCCTTGGCCATTGATCTTGGCTGGGAAAGTTCTATGCCAAATGTAAACAAATTTTGGAGATAGAGCCATACTATGAGAAAGTGATAGGGTTAGGTTTTGTTAAAAAGATCCTCCTTTTGGCTGTTCCAATTGCAGCCCAATAGGAGCACTGGAGGCTGGTTGTGGTGTGTCTTTACACATCTTCCTCAGAAATGCTGTGTCCACCTTCACAGCAGGTGACTTTCTGATGTTACTTGCCCTGAAAATTGTGATTGCAGCTCACACAGAAGAATGTTTCTCAGTAGACATGAGAGAGAGTTTAGCTCAGTGTTTACTCCATTCGACAGAGCAGTTTTGGGGAAAGTTAGTACAGTTTGGGAGTTCCTGTTTGGGAATTCATTATTTAATTAATTCCTTTGAAGGCATGGAAAAAGGTGCGTGGGAGAGGCACTGACTCCAAAGAACAAGCTCAAAATCTCATTAATTTTCATTGGCTGTATAGGTAGTTTTAATTACCATGCTTGAACTGAGATTCAAGATGGCACAGAAATAAAACAAGTAATGATGACTACCTAAGTACTCACTGAAATGGTATCACCCTCTGCTCCCCCAATTTTTCCAAATAGACCTGAACATAGAAATCTTTAAAAAAAAAGAAAAAAAGCCAAGAAACAGGGCACAAAAATCCTAATTCTGTAGGAATGTATGGGGTGTTTTTGAAACACTAAAGTAACAGAAGAGTTGGCCACATGTTGTGTGCCTCATGGCTGTGGTTTGCTGCATGGCTGGCAGTCAGGGCAGGCTGGGCACTGCTTTGTTCTTCCTGAGTTTTACTGGGAAACTATGCAGGACAAGAGGAGTCCACCCACTGCCTGTATTCCCTTTCAATTACTGCACAGTCTCTGGAATATCTGACTGGTGCATTTTTTGGCTGCTGTTTTACATTTGTGCAGAGCCTGGGAATGTTCACTGAAGTCTTATGTAAGTGGAAATCTTTCATATCTTCTGTTTTCAATGCAGTTTGTACTGAAAGCCCTTTGGAATTTGAATGAACCATTCTGGAATGTGATTTTCAAAAGAGAAGTCTCTAGAAATGAAATCTTGCCAGTCTGTTGAGATAATGATGTCAGTATTGGTATGGTTAATTGAAGCCAACATTCCTGGCATAGATGTGCTTCTGGATTAGTATCTGTCCATGATTGTTTGAAACTCTTAGGAAACATCCAAACCTGGTGAGGTAGAATGAAGGCTGATTTATTGATGGACATCATTACCTCACCTGGATTTCAGGGAGAGGAATTGGCTGCAGAGAAAAAGAAAACATTGAGGATAATTAGTCCTGTACTAACACGGGGGAAAGACGAAGGTTGGACTGGTGTCTGACTGATGTTTTAGCATGCAATATGCAAAATACTAAACTACTGAGCAGCATTTCTCTCATGACATCATTTACTGAGAGCTTCTTGAGGCATCGAGATTTGTGCAAGTGTCTAACCTGCTGTTCATACATGATCCCCTCTGTCTTCTGAATGAGGATGTTCAGAGGTTGTGAGGCTCATATCCATGAGGCTTTGTGTTCACAATGAGAAAAATACCCAGTGCACGTAGCTACAGGTTTTTTCTAATGTAGGTAAACTTGTCATTGGATAGAAACATGAGCTTCCATGATAAAAAACACTGCAGATTTATTCTAATGTAGATAAACTTGTGCCATTGGATAGAAACATGAGCTTCCATGAAAAAACAGGGTGATGCTCTACCCTTCATATCAACTTATTTTTTAATGGAAAAAGAACATCTAGATAAATTATTGCCCTTTCTGACCAGAAGATAGCTGGTACAAGACAATCTTGCTGAAATTATGTCCCAGCTGGAAGGAAAGATGAATTTATTTTATGTAGCATTGGGGAAAGGTTCTCAGAAATATTCAGTCAGTCAGTTATCAGAGTGGTAAATGAGATCTCGAGAGCCAGAGCTCATCAGAGTACGGTGATAGGGAAGTGGGAAGGTGAGAGGCTGCATCAGGGCTGGGTGTTTGTGTTCCTGATGGAAAAGTGCAAATCATTTCCTTCCCTTCTGCTGCTGTCATGGTCCATCACATCATCAGTCCATTTTCACCTTGCTAAGGGATTCTGAATGGGCCTTCCTGCTTTGGCACCTAATTAATCTCTCACAAGCCTGTTCTTGCAGCCTGTCTGCCTGGGACGGTCCAGATCTTACATCAGTGCCTGACAAACAAAATATCTTTTTTTCCTTTAACTGCCTCTCTTTTCTTGTGTTGTTTCACCCCAAGTCCAGTCAAGCAGGTTGAAGATACTGTTCTTCCCCAGCCTTTGAAGAGGGTGTAGACACACCTTGTTATTACAGGAAAATTGGAAGTAGTTCCCTTTCTTCCAATGGAACTACTCTCACACTGGTAGAAAGCTGTGGTATGGAAAGCTGTCTATGTTTTCAAAAATGCAAAGTGCACACAAAAAAAATGCAGCAGGATTTTCCTTGTTGGAAACTGTTCAGCAGCTCAGAGCCTTTACATTGGAACATGCAAGCTGGAAATGATTGGGAACCTTTAATAAATGGCATTCCTAGGCACAAATACAAGTGTGAGATCTGAGATGGAAAAGGCCTATCTGTGGTGTAAAACATTGCCATGAGACTGTGAGACAAAAGAATTATTTTACTGAAGTTATTTTACTGTCGTATATCAAGTGATCATGAATATCAGATACCTTGTGCACCGAGTTCTAACAGCCAAGCACTTTATGTCTAGTTTAAAATGAGTCCTTGTGACAAAATAATACATGTAGTCTATATAACAGATAACACTGGGTGGTATAATGTATTATCTATAATAGAAAAACATAGATTCTGTAAAATGATACCAGTGGAATCTAATATTTCTTTGAAATCTATTTCCTGGATAGTATTTCTCCTCAGAAGCTACTTATTTCCCTTCTGCTCTGCTTGTGTGGGGGCAGGCTTGGTGTTCAGCCCAGGATATCATTCCAGAGTGGCAAATGGAAAAGCACTGAACAGATCTGAGGAGTCCCTGGGTTAGATCAGAGCTCAGGGCAGTGTCCATCCCAACCTTGCAGCTCTCCTGGCCTGCCCCTCACTGCAGACACTGATCTCCTGTGCTGGCAAGAGCTCTGAAAGCCTTCTGGGGACATACGGGCAGGGAAAAAAAAAAGGCAGAAAAATCACATCTTTAATTCCCCCCTGCTGACAGCTTCCTTAATAAATATTGCAGGAAATTTCTCTGTTAGGAGCCACCCAGTAATCTAATTTGCAAGCCCCAGTGATATATTCAGCAGCCAGCTCCAGGGAGGTGTGTTTCTACTGTCAGAATCACATGAGCAGGGAATAAAATTCTGAGCTCTTGCTGAAAGCTGCAGTAATTTATGATGAGTTGTTGGCTTTTATTTTTTCATCCTATTTTTGACTCAGCTGAACAAAGAGGATAGAGCTGCTACTGAGTTTACATTGATTAGTTTTTCCTACAGTATGCTCCCCTACCTGTGTGTTTTCACAAGATATAACAATACAAATACTTCACATTTAAGTTTTACATACATCTGAAGAAATCACAGAGTGATGCCCTTGTTTAATAATGAGTGATGGATCCTGGATTATTTCAATCATCCCCCCTCTTGACACACTCCTGATGGAGTTAAGCCTTTGCCAGTCTGCTGAGTTAAAGTAATCCCAGATTTGTCTGTCACCTTCTGTGTTGTCTGGATGGGGCATCTTTGGGCTGTTCCTTCTCTTCAGCTCCAGTTTAAGGAATGTGCTGCTCTGGTGTGTACACAGAAGGCAAAGCAAAACCCAAAAAGCTTTCATGGGATTACAGCTGTACAGCCAAGGTCAGGCTGTTTGGTGAGAGAACTGATTCTCCACAGCAGTGTCATCCTGGTTGTGTCCAGTTTTCTACAATGGGAAAAGCTTCCTGTCTGGGGTTCCATCTGCATCAGGTCCATCCCCTCAGCTGAGAAGGACCAACTGTGTTGCCCCAGAAATTAACTCATTTGAAGAAAACAAAGCAAAGAGGTGAGAAAGGCAGCCCAAAAGCTGTAGGGTGTTACTCCTCAGCTGGGAGAAGGTGCAGTGGCTGGGTGTCTTCAGCCTTGAAGGAACTTTCAGAGCCACTTCACAGGTAATTCCATCTGAGCTGTTCATGATGAACACCTCAATTCTTGGGGTGCACCTCTGTTCCCCCACCTCTGCTTTAAGAACCTGGAGCTTACAGTGGCCACTGGAGTGGTTCATCCATAGCCAGAGACCTCTCCTTCAGGGAAAAGGGGTTTAGGGTGTCCACAGAGACAACACTTTTCCCTCAGTAAAGAGCTCCCAGGCACCACTTGCTTTCTCTAAGCCTTTGTGCAGACCTTGAGAGGAAAACCATGTTGCCAGCACTCACTGGCTTTCTTCAGAGTGCACATGGGCACAGTCCAATAGATCTCTCTTTGAAAAAAAGGAATTTCATGTCTATAAAAAGGAAACTGTGCTGTCTCTATCCTATCTTTTCATCCACATTCCCTTTTAGTTCTGCATCAACAAGGTTTTTTGAGGATCCACCCAGGGAACACAAAGTGGTGCTTTCATTGTTCCTCCTTAGGATTCAATCTTTTCAACCACTTCTCATTTCTTTATGCCTTCCTGCTCTAGCCTTCCTTGCTGGGAAGCAAACACCAATGGGTTGGGGTTTGTAGCTGTCTCCGTGGTGCAGTGTTTGGGTGAGGAATTGCTGTCAGTGTTCATTTTTCCAGAGATGCACAAAATGTGTTCTGCATTCACCTAAAGCTGTCTGTTGATGATATTACCCCGAGTGGAGGGTGCTGCATTCCTGTTTTCTTCTCTTGCAGTGAGAGGTGCAGGTACACCCTGCGTGGCCACAAGGACTCAGTCAACAGCATCGAGTTCCTGCCCTTCTCCAGCACCGTTGTCACCAGCTCTGCTGACAAGACCTTGTCTCTCTGGGATGTCAGAAAGGTAGGCAGGCTTTGCCTTGGTCTTTCCTGAATTCAGGATGTAGCGCTGTGTGTACATGAGAAAAATAAAACCCAGTGTGAAATCAAAATAGAAAGGGAGGGTGATGTACCAGTAAAATATTCACTAATACATTTGTTATCTTCTGACCAAAAATGTCATCATGTAACACTCCTCTAGAAGCAATCTGCCTCCCCTCCTCCAGAACTCTGTTGATTCCTCATGGAACACACATTATTTTCTCCATATTATATCACTGCAGGTAGTGACAGAAACTCTGCATCTCCTCCTTTGTTCTTCTCTACCTTCTTTCTTAGGAATAGGTAAAAATGGTTTGAGTACACTGGAGAGTGTATTTGTCCCTGCTGCTTTGCAAATCAAATATGCAAATCCTGTTCATGTAGAACGTGAGAACAAGGCAAAAGGAATTTTTTTCCTCTTTCATCAGAAAATCTAATAATTATTGCTGTTTCTGTGGTATGGAGCAACTTTTGAAGTTCTCAAATTATTTCTTCAGTTGATGTTAACAGCCACTCTGCATTTCTCAGACACTGTAAAGGTACAAGATTCCAGCCTCCAATAGAGAATGTTGTATTCATGGAAGAGATTTGAGAGGAAACAGGCAGAGCTGTTGCTGTGGATTAAATGGTGTTGTCGTCAGAGCTATACAAACACAGGGTAGGAAAAACTGCCATGGAAATGACACTGGAATACTTGAGATGCTCATTAGGCAATTTCTATTTATGGATTATAGAAACAGACTGAATAGAAGGTCATTTAATAATAATAATAATAATCCTGGTCAAAAAGCACAATGAGTTAAAATGAAACTAGTCAGGACTCATTATTCCTAAATGCATTGGTTTGTAGGAATATTTGATATCCAAATATGAATAATTCAAAAAGAGGAAAAAAATTATTGCAATACAAACAAAAGTGAAATGCTTAATGGAAAAATAGATTTCTGCTTTGTTTTGTTTTCAATAAATCCTGCAAGGAACTTTATCTTGCAAATATCTCAGTAATCTCCTGCTTATAGCAAATTAACAGAGTCATCAAGGAGTTTTCCTTTGACAAACATAAGGAAAAAGCCTCTCTATTTGCTCACCAATATTGTTTTTCAGCTTTGGGTAATTTTGCTAAGATAGGAAAGACCTTTTGTGAAAAGAAAACGTTGTATGTGGCATTTTGTTGTGTATATATGCTGTTGAATTTTTTCCATGTCCAGTGGGAAATCTTGCAGGTTTGGGGTAAATGCTCACAGTAAAACCTCACTTGAAGCGGTGAAATCTCTGTCAAGATGCCACCTCCCTCTAAATGCTGAATGATATTAAATGTTCCCTCCAGAAAGAAGATGAATTATTTTGTCCCATTAATTGGGAATAGAGTATTTTCTCTTCTCTGTGAGCTCAATTAGCATTAAGGAGTACATTTAAGATACTTCTAATGAAACATGAATACCACGCTCGGGTTTGTTTTCTCATAAATCAGATTCCTATTGCTAATCACATCTTGCTCTTCCATCATTAAGTGCAGTCAGCTCTTTATTATTAAAGATAATGGATACAGAGAACTGTAAGTCAGAGCAGTGTAAGTTGAATGGACAATGAGCTCTGGATTTGGGGCAGGATGGAACATAAATCTTTATAATTACTAAGGTAGAACTCTAATGCAGCCTGCAGACTTTGGAAATGCAGGGTGTTACTTTTCCTCTTTTTTTTTTTTTTCCTGGATAACAAAGTAAGATCCATCCAGTGGTTTAAAAAAATCTTCATCACATTGACTCTAATTTAAAACCTAAAGGCTATGTTGCCTATAGGAAAGTGAGAACAGAGAAAGATGAATTGCACTTGTGGCTCTTTCCAAACACTGAGGGAGAATTACAGCTTTGGCATTGGATTTGGGCAGGAACCACACTTGTGCTGTGCCAGACAGGCAGTAGATCAGATGTGGAGGCCCAGGCTGCAGTTCTCTGGTGGGAATTTCTTGCCAGTGAAGCTTATGGCTCTGGTGCCAAGATAAGCTGCAGAATTTATTCCTCCTTGTGCCAGTTTCATGGAAAGACAAGCGTGTTCTGGCTTTTCACCAGAACAATTCCTTGCTGACATGTCAGGGAAAGCATCTCCACTCATGAATTGCTACGTGTGTCCAGTGATGAACGGGAGAGGTGCAGAAGAGCCCCTGACCCCCTGAGTCCAAGTTCCCCTGCCTGGGTTAATTCCTGCCATGATGAGATACCTGCCACTCCTCTGCATCTCCCACAGCCTCAGGAGCCATTTCTTGGGACTGCTCACATTTGTCTCAACACCATTTGAGCCAAGCTTAAATAATTAAATAGAAGGGATACTAATTTTTCATTCTACGTGTTTGAAACTTATTGATTTAGTAACTGTCTCACGTGTTTTGATTTTTGAAATGTCGGATTTTATAACTGGATATTTCAATTTTGAAAACATTGTGGAGAGACTGTCATTTAAAAGGCAGCTTTCAGTAGTAATGCCCTGAGGAATGTGTCCAGTGAGGATTTGGGAAGAATTCTGTGTGTCCTTAGCAGGAGAGGCCCATTTACGTCAGTGACACTGTTCTTGTGAACAAAGTTCAGCACACACAGAGCTCTGTAAAAAGTCACACTCATACAATGCTCTATTTCTATTCCATTTTTTGAAATAACAAGCATTTGAGATACTGTTTGATAATTCGTGTCCATTTTGGTCTCTACTGCTCACTGGTACTCAAGTTTAATACTTTAGTTATCCAGGATATATTTCTTTATGCAGTGCAGCTCAGTGATTTAGGACGAGACCTGGTTTTTCTGCACTCTGTTTGCAGAAGATTGCTGCATAACACAAATAAAAGGATCCCATTCCCACCCCACTATCAAACTAATACCTCTGACATTCAGGAAGGAAGACATCAAGATGTCAACTTTTTTCTATTTGGGTCAAAGATGACTAAGGCAGCACAGTGACCAGATGCCAGTTCTAGCTCTGCACATCAAATTGTGTCCTTGTCAGTAAATTGTGGGCTGAACAGCAGAACCAAAAGTAAGAAGTTGCAAGGTAGTGTGGTCCTTGATGAATAATGCAGGCTCCAATCTCATAGGAAAAAGGAAAAAAAACCAGAATGAAATTGCCCAAAAATCCTGCCTGAACAGCAGCAAGAAGCTCCCAGTAAAAACCCTGCTCTGGCCAATTTTCCTCCACAGAGACTCCTGCAGTTTCCCCTTCTGGGAATGCAGGCAGAGCCTCCTTTGGGCTCCTACAGGGATATCTGTGCATGGCTGTGGAGAAGCTGGATCTCCCAGCCCCTGGGAATGGTTCCTGAGCTGGTGCACCACACTTCATCCAGCAGGGCAGCCTGGGGCTCTGGGACTGCACCACACCCAGAGGAGTTCACTGGGAAGGAATAGTCAGGGCAAAGAGCAGGAGGCTGCTGGGGGATTCTGCAGGGTAATATTCTGTCTTCAAATGTGGCTTTGGATAAAAGAGGTTCTTAGGCACAGCCCGTTTTAGAGCAGTAGTTAATAAATTGCAGCTTCTGTGCTCCAGTGCCTGCTTATCATGGTGTGCTAATGGCTCTTGAGCACTGGCTGAGTTTGATTCAGTTCCCACACAATTAGGTCTGTGGGAAACAGCAGGGAAACCCAAATGAATGTCCCACCTGGGAGGGTAAGCAGCAGCACTCAGCAACCCCAGCAGCAGGTTCTGAGGAGTGTCACAATCCAGGTTCTGCCTCCTCTGTTCTTCCTTGGCTTTTCATTTTGCCCCAGAATGATCCATCTGTGCGTCCAGAGAAGCAGCAGAATGAACCCCAAGAATCTGGGGGTGCTCATTTGCCTTTTTTCCTTTGTAGAAGGGCTCTGGCTGAAGGCACGTGGGTCATTTGAGGACAGTGGCCATTTCTAAGGGCTTTTCACTCTGTGTCCTAGCAGAGAATAAACAAATCCATGCACAGGGCAGTTTCTGAGCTGTTGGCTGAGGTTTCCAGCTGTGCTGCAGCATTTTAATGATGAGCCCTTGGCTGCCTGTGTGTTTCATATGGATGTAGAATCATTACAAGGGTGCTGATCTAAGCTGCAGCCTTGCAATTTTCTCCTTCACAATACTGCCCATCCTCTCCCACCCTGAGATGTCTTTGGTCTGGGACAGCCTTGCTGGGGTTCCTGTTGCAGCTCAAAACTGGTTAACTTTTGGTTAAACTGGGAAATTGTTCCAAACTTATAATTTCCTTAGATAACCTTCTAAATTTATTTTCATCTAATTAAATTATATTTTAGACCACTTACTTTCCAGTGTTTATCACTATTTAGTACTTTCTAGATTAGTAATTTCCTTACGTATCCTACTGTAGTTTTTTTTTCTTCCAGTGAAATATAAATTAGTTTGTAGACGTTTTGCTTTTCCATATGGATTTTGTCAGAACATTTTTGTCAGTAGACTTAAAGCACATGGGAACACCTAGATCTTTTCAGGGATTCTGCCTGTCTGTGGTGGGGAGCTCTTTGCCTGTGTCCCTTTGGAATGGTCATTCACGAGGCAAATTCAGGTAAAATGAATTTAAGGATCAAATGTATGAGAGAAGCATTAAGCAGGCAAAAGGGAGTGATTTTGAAAAGCAATCTGGTTGTCTTTATAATTTTTAGCCTATTTCAGTTGATTTATCCCCAAGTAAACACCTTAGACACAAAATTATCAGTCAGAATCTCCTCAGAGTATTGGATTTGTCAGTTTAATTTGAACCCTTTTGAACTCCTGAGGAATGAATTCATGAGCTGAGTGGATAGACAGGATGGGTCATTTAAAAAACCTTTGACAGGCAGTTTAAGGTCCACATCAATCCTCTTCAAAAGTAGGTCAAAGATTGAAGTTGTCAGTACTGGAGACAAAGAGCTCTTCCATGCAAACTCCAAATCTCCCAGTGCAATTGAATTATGCTGCTGTAAATAAGGGATGTGCAAGGATAAGTCCAGATCCTGGCATGAAGTGTAACAAATTCTGTGTTCCTCATTCTGTGCATTTGTAAATAATGGGTTCATATTTTAAAACTCCCTGTCTTCACATGAAAAGGAATTTGAGTCACAGTGAAATATGAAATCAAGAACAAATAGTTATGAATACGGATTATGTTTGCTCCCAGAAGCAGCATCACAAAAGACAAAAGTAAAACTTGAAAAGGTTTATGTTAAATCTGTTTGGGATGCTTTCCTAGAGACTTAGTGCCAGTTTTTTTAAAACCAGAAGTATGGCTGAGGAAAAAAGTCAACATTTCTTTCTAATAATGAAAAACAATTGGGAAAAAAAAGCTTGATGTGGTCAATGTAGTTCTTAAAAATGCTACATTCTGACTTTATATCAAAACAACTTCAGCGAAAAAGGCAGATTGCAATAAAATATTTCAAATAATGAACATATAAGTACAACTTGGATCAGTTGACCCAGATGCAAGCAAGAAAATATCCAATGTTCTGGTTTTGCTGTGGGATTTTCTTCTTCTGAGAGGCAGGAAAACCACTGCCCTTCAAATTGTGTGTGGCTGCTGTCCCCAGGATCACCCTCACACTGGAACTATGTCTTTCCCTTGGACCTGTTCCTCCTTTCTCTTGTCTTCCAAATCAAACCATTAAATCAACAGTTTACCAAGCTGTATGATCAGCTCATCCCACAGGCTTTTTCCCCTGTTAAACAGGTTTAAACCAGACTAAACCTTTTAGAATCAGGTTATTCTGCAGTGCTCAACAGCTGGACTTGATTATCTTAAAGGTTTTTTCCAAGCAAAGTGATTCCAGGATTCTCAAGCTCCAGGTGAATTAGTGGCCCTTAAAAGGTTATAATTGTTTGATTAAGCTGTTCCTGTTCACTGATATCCCCAGTCCTGTCCAGTGGATATCTGAGTCTGTTGCCAGTGGGAATTCAGCCCATTAATGAGTTGTCTTCCTCTGCCTTTTTGCCAAAACATAGAAAAGCTACATTTTTAATTTCAAAGGGAAGTCTTTGAGAGGACAAGACAGTTCTGTGTGTTGAAGCTTAAATCTCCAGCTTGACTTGCAATTCATGTGAAGTGTATAAATGGCAGTGAGGTTAGGTTAGATCATGATATTCACAGTCATTTATGAAGTGTATAAATGGCAGTGAGGTTAGATTAAAGTAACACTTTCCATCATGATATTCAGTCATTTAGCTGCTGCTGGAGAATCACAGGATCTGCTGAGCTGGAAGGGACCCACAAGGACCATCCAGTCCAGCTCCTGGCCCTACAGAGCACCATCTCCAGCAGTCCCACCCTGTCCCTGAGAGTATTATCCAATTTATTATTATCCAAATTATTATTATCCTTGAGCTCTGGCAGCCCTGAGGCTGTGACCATTCTCTGGTGAGCCACTTCCAAGAGCCCCAGGATCCTGTGCAGCCAAATGCTTTCCTTTCTGTGCAGTCATGGTTTCCCCAGAGGCTCTGTAGGAGTTTCCTCCAAAGTCTGCACCCTCCAGAGCAGGCTTCTTGCAGTGCAGCCCAGCCTGGCTCTGACTTGGTGTCAAGACTTGGTGTCTTGGAGCAAGTGTTGGCTCCTTCTCACATCCCTGCCTTTCCCAGGGTGGGAGCAGCCCTGTGATCCATCCCTAGCAAGGTATGGCAGTGCCTGTCCTGCAATCCCTGTTTGCTGCCCTGCTCCCAAAGCTCCCAGCACGTGGATAGTCTCCACTGCTGCAGCCCTGTAGGGCTCAGGGCCTTTTAGCAAAGCTTCTGCTGTGGCTCAAGGCTCCCTCTCATCCCTGTGCTGCTTTCCTCTGCCCAGGATGGGTGATGGGTGATGATGGGTGATGGCTGGTGGGTGATGGCTGATGGGTTGTGGTGGTGTTCACAGGGGTCTCAGGACAAGGGAAGAGATGAGAATCTTGCCTCCATGTTTCAGAAGGCTGATTTATTATTTTATGATTTATATTCTATTAAAACTATACTAAAAGAATAGAAGAAAGGATTTCATCAGAAGGCTAGCAAGCAATAGAAAAAAAATTGAATGAATAATAGAATCTTGTGACTGACCAGAGAGTCCGAGCCAGCTGGACTGTGATTGGCCATTAATTAAAAACAACCACATGAGACCAATCACAGATGCACCTGTTGCATTCCACAGCAGCAGATAATTATTGTTTGCATTTCATTTCTGAGTCCTCTCAGCTTCTCAGGAGAAAAAATCCTGGCAAAGGGATTTTTCATAAACTATGTCTGTGACAATGGGTGATGGTGATGATGGGTGGGAGATGGGCGATGGTTGATGGGTGGTGGGAGCTGCTGCTGAGCAAGGCAGTGTGCAGTGATGGAGCCCTGTGATCCACAGCTCTGTCATCACAAACAAGGGACACCTCAGGCCCTGCAATTCCCACTGCACTTTCTGCTCCCTGCACTGCTGGGTTGCAAACTTGCAAGGGCAGGCAGAGAGAAGCAGTGGCGGGAAGGGGGGCATTAATTCACCACCCATTGAGGCAGATTTCATCTGTTGCTGCTTGTCTTTGAATATTAGCTGTAATTAGAGAGCTATAAATAGAAGAATGTAACATATTGGAACTCTGGCCATGGGTTCCAGTAAACACTGCGTGGCTCCTGGCAAGGGGTCTGGGGAGCATGGGGTGAAATGAAAATGAGTGAGGGAAGCAGGTTGTGTTGCTGCCTGGGCAGGGTGAAGATTGACCTGAATGTGAACTTCTTACCAGCTGCCTGTGTCCATCCATAATGTGTGGGCAGGAAATATTGCAGTAAGAATGAGTTTGATTTCCATGTGGCCAATGTCACTTTGAAACAAAATGGGAGTAAAGTTCTTTCAAAGGCTTTGGGAAAGGCCTGGCTGCAGAATAACATTTGCATTGACTTCTTGGTCCTAAAACTCTAATTAAATTATTGATTATGAAGCTGGCTGCTTTCTTAATAGTTCCTAATGTAACAATTAAACCAAAGTAAGTAATTAAACATGAAAAGATTGGTCCACAAGTACAATCTTCAAAAGGTCATTTTCAACTTAATTGCTTTTTTGAAACAGGCAGAAATAAAACAAATGAGTCATTAGCAGAAAAGCAATTTGGTGTGAGCATGTGTGTAATAATGTGTCTACCAGATGACCACTGACCACACAATACCGAAATTAATTTAAAATAATGGCTAGATTTACTTAGTTGATGTTATATTAACACATCTCTTCCAGACCAGGTTTCTGGTGTGTGAAGTGCAGTAGGAGATACAAAACTGTAGCATGTTTCTACTCTGGACAGCTGAGAGCCCAGGGCAGAAGCCAGAAACTTCAGCCAAAGAGCACAGAATTTCACTGGAACTATTATTGTATTGTTTAATGTCATAAACAATGCTTTGTACACTGAGCATTTATTTTTTTATTATAATTATTTTATAGGTGTGAGAAGTAAGGGTTTATAGATGCCAGTCAGATTGGTCCATGGATTTTTACAGGTGGGGAAAGTTGCAGGGAGGGGAGCATAAAGGTGTTTGCCAGAAAAATTTCCAAAAGACCACTTAACACTGTTGGATAGTGATTATTGTGCTGGCTGCAGATGGATTCTGCTTCAATGGGTCTGCTCCAAACCAAATCCTCTTCTGGATGAGGCAGTGGTGGGAGAGGGAGGGAATTCCTGTGCAGTTCAGGTTGTGAGAGAACTAGGTAAATCTGTTAGTCTGTGAAGTTAAATGCCATGGTGACTGTGGCTACACATTCTCAAAAAGATCTATTAAAACCCAAACAAACTCCAAACCTTACACATCAATTTCCTTTCTTCTTACAATAACGTTAAGTAATACATTTTCAATGATTAGGTTTTCAGTTCGGTAAAAACTGAATCAAAATATTGGTGACGACTTGATGTGCTTGTATACATTACTCCCCTTAAAGTGCTCGTGGATACATTGATTCCCACTCTTGAGTCCCTACAACCTCAGTGGCTGCTTTGGGCTTCAAGTCCTTTTCCTAAGAGCGACCAGCTACTGCCTGGGAAATGGCTTGAACTGAGAAGCAGGCGGACCTTTGGGATGACTTCAGCTATTTCAGACCTTGTAAGGTATTTGCATAAAAATATTTTCTTGTTGCTTCAATAAAGCTTAAGTGGTCAATTTTATCCTGTGCAGAATAGCTGAGGGCCCTGGTTTTGCAGGAAGAGCTGTAGGCTGCCAAACTGGTTTTGGGTAGAACGCCCCATGGAGCACTGATGGATGGTGAAGGTTTACAGTGCGAATTCACACTTCAAACGTTGCCCAAAGGATGGAATTTTGGTGGTGCATATTTAATGTATGGGAGCTGCCAGGCATTCAGAGGTGTGAATCAGTTCTGTGCTCTGACACCCTGAAGGCAGCAGCACAGGGAGGTGCTGTTCACATGCTGTAGTCCCAGGCCAAAATGCAGCCCTTTGACTACAGCTGAATTCCTCTGCCACATTTAGAAGCATGATTAGTGGTGAGGATGTTTTGTGTTGAGAAGCAGTGGGGTTGGTCTATTGCAACAGATACAGAACTTAGGAGGTGGTTCTTGGCTTCTTCACAGCCCCAGGGATTTGCATGTGAGTGGTAAGCACATCACTTCATCATATTCCTTCACCTCTCTTCCATCTCCCCTTGCCCCCCTGGGCTGCAGGGTTGGGCATTGTGGCCACATTTCTCTTCACAGAGAAAAGCAAGGCACAACTTCCCAAGGATTTTCTGGGGTTCACATTCTCTGAACCTCAGAGAAAGAAAAAAACAATTCTTATCTCATTTACTGCTCTTGTGTTTTGGAACAAGTGGAATGCATTGTGGAAGATTGTTTACCTGAAGGTGATTGGGTTCTGGTGTGAGTGTTTTGATTCATTGGCCAATTGAATCCATGTGCGTGTGTTGGGACTGTTGGCTGACAGCCACAAGATTCTGGGGGTTGAGTTGGGTTGAGTGCTTGTGCAGTTTCAGTTTAAATGTGATGTAATACAGTATAGAATAATATAGTATAATAAAGTAATTAATTAGCCTTCTGATATCATGGATGCATCATTCCTCCCAGACATTGGGTTGCTCTGCTATTTACAATAAGGCATGAGAAAAGCACATCAAAAAGTGAGAGTCTTGCCCTGTCAGTGTGCTGTACTGTTGTCATCTTATTGCAGGGGTTCCACACTGTTGTCTCCTTATCACAAAGGTTTCAGACCTTCTTGGTGTTTCTTGTGGGCAGTTCTCAGAGCACTGACTCTTCCTTCTTCACACAGCAGGCAGCTGACTCCAGTTCCCCTCTCACCCAGCCACCCCACTCTTTTATAGCACTCTGCTTCCCATTGGTCACAGCTGTGGCCTGGTAAAGTCAGGCCTGTTCCTAATCTTTGCTAACTGGCCCAGCTGCAACTCCTTAGGGGTAAGATTACTTTCTACACTATCTTGTATTCTATCCCACTACACTGTACCAACAACTTACAGATCACAGAATATGCTGAGTTGGAAGGGACATCAAGGTGTTTCAACTGATATTCTAATATACAACATATTCAGTTGTCTCTTGCTGGGATCTTTTTCTCCACTCGTGTTTTTAGGTTGTTCTGTAGAAAGGATTGTTTTGATGCAGATGAGAGACAGAGCTGATTGCTAAAATGGTGGAGGTGGGATGAAGAATATGACAGACCTCCTGAGAAGGAGCTTCAGGTGTTGAACAGTGTCAGTGTGGATTGGGAGACATTGGCATGGGCTGCTGGGGAGGAGACCCAACAAGGAGCATTTGTGTTGTACAGCTGTATTTAAAAGTGCTCCAGGAGACAATCCTGGTGGGATTTCACATCTCCCTTAGAAATTGGAGCACATGTCCATTTGCTGCCTTGCAGATGAGGTGGTGTGATGGCACTGGAATTGTGAGATTGTCAGAACCAGAAGTGACTCTGGAGAACTGTCCTTTCTGGTATCCTGAGAGCCCTGAGTGTCCCTCACTCAGCAGCAAAGAATCCACTGCTAATTGCATGGGAAATTTATGTGAGGCAGTGGAAAGACATCTGTCTCCATCACTGGGTCCATCTGGAATTTCCCATCAAGGAGACAGTGTTCCAGTCAGAGGTGTGACTTGCTGTGTCATTGCAGTTGACAGCCAGGTTTTCTTGCACTGTGACATTTGCCAGGCTCTTCAGCTGACAACAGGCTTGTCCTCTGAGTGCCCTGGGATTGCTCACAGAATTTCTTCTGCCTGTTTTCTTCTCCTGTATATACTGGCATCTCCTTTATTTTCTTGGAATAATTAGACATACCTCAAAGGCACACATTTATCAAGGCAGTCAGCGTGCAATTGCTCATCCCTGCCATAAATCCCATTGTCCCACACCATCCCATGACAAATCCAACTGTGAGTGCATTAATCTCCTCATAAATGTTATGTTTGGATGTTTTGTGTCCTGCTTTCCTGGCAGGCTGAGGTCTGGGAGCTTCTTTTCAGGAGAGCAGTCCCAAAGCCCCTCTTGATTGCGGGGTGATTTCAGACCTGGAGCAGAAAAACCATCTTCAGCAGCAGCATCATTATCTCTCAAGTTCAGATTTCTGGCAGTGGTTCACTGTAGCACTACTGAAATTAATTGTTTCAGGACTCAAAGTGTCCTGGCACCAACACAGGAGGAATTAGGCACTGCCAAAAAGGTACCACCAATTGGTCCCCTGGGAACTGACTGTTCCCACTCTGTGTGGTTGTCAGGACAGAAAGGATTTACCAGTAAAGACTGGGTTTACAGTTTATTTAGCTTCTCATTTTCTCTAAAAATAAATATGTGATTATGGCTTTCCTGTTTTCCCTCTTCTGTGGCTCAAGCCCAGCTTCTCTGCCTCCAAGGGGGTTTCAGGCCAGTGTTTTGCAAATGATAGTATTTTACATGCCAGTCCCTTACTCAGCTGATTGTTTCTTTCCCCTCAGAAAAGGTTTTATAGAGAAGCAATAATCTTTCAGAAATGAGACATCACACTCAGATTGGAAGCACTGGGACAAAGCTGGTAGGCAAGAAGCAGAATTCAGCAATTCAGTGACATTTGGTGACAAACCTTTTCCTGTGATCTTCCCATGCTGCTGACAATGGTCCAGCATCAATGGGCCAATTCTGCACTGTGAACAAAAACACAAAAGGAGTGTTGGATATTGATACAACAGTGCCAAGGCCTACTTTTGATTTAAATCTTACCTGGTTTCTATGACATTGATGCAAAAGCAACAAAGAGTTGCTTGAGCAAAAAGTTATGGAAATTCAGGAATGGTCAGGACCATTCCTGTCCAAATGGACAAAATTTGGACCAAATTTTGTGTACCAAAGCTGTCCCACTCCCCAGCTCCATCCAGTGGTGCCATGCAGCTGGTTTTACTGGTTGAGATGGAAAGCCGAGTTTGAAACTCACTGCATTAGGAAATGCAGGTAGAATTTCTTTGACCCAGTTAAAGCACAAATAAGTGTCAGTGGTATTTGTATGAGTGTAATTGGAGTTTATAAAAAGGTTCATAGGAAATGGGATTGGCAATGCAAGATGCTGTGAGGGGGGAAAAAAGTTAAGCAGTTTGATTTTGGGAGAAAATGTGTAACATATTTGAATAATTTTGATTTAGGGGCTGATTTTTTGGTGAAATTGGGTCCCTCTAAAACCTCTCTTTTCCTAATTTAGAAATTGGAGATTGCAAGAACTGCTGTGAACTTGCAGAGTATTCTTTTCTTTTAATCCAGAAAATACTCTTTTTTCTGGAGGAAAATGCATATATTGCTTTTAATTTAGACCCTGGTGTTTCCAGTGGAGTATGACTTGCTGTACAGGAGAGTTAAACAGCTGCCACACACCTATAAAAGTGTGTGTCTACAAGGATGGGGCTGCACACCTTTTCTAGATCTATTTATCTACCCCAGAAACACTTATGAGTAGTCAAGAGTAAATTTTTGTATTCAGTCTAAAACAATGAAGGCATTACTTGGCACTGATGATAACTGAGAAGGCAGTAAATTGTGTGTACTGGTGTAATGTTCAAAATTGGGCTGGGTTTGTGGTGACAGCCCCCATCTGCTGTCTGACTTACCACTTTTGAGAGTTTGGTTATTAAACAAATTAATGGAGCAATTTACATTTCTTACTCACTCAGCATTAGCAAGTGGCTTGCATTCCCTAATTAGCATGTAAGGAAATGGATAATAAAGCTTTTCCCAAAAAATATGCATTACCAATTCTCACACCTTACTCCAAATTTTCTCATTTTTTAACCTGCCAAAATGAAATAAATGTCTGCTGGGGGTATGAAAAAAGTAATTCTTTCTTCTTTAACTTCCTCTTAATTAACTTTTAATGTGTGCTGTTACTCAGGGATCATTCCTTAATACTAAATGTGTCTGAAACAGAAAAGACAGATTTAAATGATTTAGATAAACATCTGCTGAACACTGGGGCATAAAATTACAGATTCAGAAAAACAGTGGCTTTCTGCCAGCATTCACAGCCCAAAAAAAAGCCACAAAAAATTGTTTTCCATTTCTGTAAATCTTCTTCCCTTGTGTATATGAGCTTAGAGGAAATGATCAATTCTTTAGGTACAGGTAACATGGATTGCAAATGGTGCTTATATATATATATATATATAAAATACAAACTTCCTCAATAGCACCAAATTGCTCTATAAGCATCACCAAACTAGCAGAGATTTTGACAGAGGGCATCTTATCTTTCTGGTGTAAAAGTAAATGCCTTGACTTGTTCTGGAGCAGCACTCTTTTCCTTAATTTAAGACCAGGAAAGAAAAGAGTTCCATAGTTTCTGCCTACCTGACTATATAAAGTTAATCCATAGTGGTGTTAAATAACTCTGTTTAGATAAATTGGTTCTGTCTTTAGCAATTTAGAACAATCTTCATAAGTAATGTGCAGTAAGAGGGTATTAAAATAATTGCCTGCTATTTATTTTCAGCAATATTCAACTTCAGAAATGGCATAATAAAAAGAAATATTTTGTAGCAATCTCAAGATTTCCAATACTGGAATCAATACAGTAAACACAGTATAGTTTTCCAAATAATTACAGAGGCTAAGGATATGTTAGAGACCTAAAGGCAAAATCACTCTTAGCATGGTTAGAATATTATCTGATGGAAGAGAATTTAATCATAAGACCTGATTAATCCAATTATTTCTGTGGAAACATCTTTATTTTGCAGGCTTCTCTCATGTGCTGAGTAGCATCCCAGTGGGAATTTTCTCCATCCCCAGGGGGAGCAGGGAGGGCTCAGTGCAGATGCCCAGGAAGGATTTCTGAGGTGGGCAGAGCTCAGAGCTCAGGGCGTGCAGTGCCTGGCAAAGGAGCTGCTCTGCTGCCAAGGGCCTGGGCAGCCCAGGGATGTCTGACTGGAGCTGGCTCTGTGAGCAATTTCATCCTAGAATAGATGGAGAAATGGCACTTGGATCCCATGTCTTGTATCAGGATGTGTGAAATAATGGGTCACTCGGGCTCCTGTACTGTCACAGACATCTTTTATGAAAAATCCTTTCCTTAGGATTTTTCCTCCTGAGAAGCTGAGAGGCCTCAGGAACAAAATGGAAACAGTGATTGTCTGCTGCTGTGGAATGCAACAGGTGGATCTGTGATTGGTCTCATGTGGTTGTTTCTAATTAATGGCCAATCACAGCCCAGCTGGCTCGGACAGAGAGCCGAGCCACAAACCTTTGTTATCATTCCTTCCTATTCTATTCTTAGCTAGCCTTCTGATGAAATCCTTTCTTCTATTCTTTTAGTATAGTTTTAATGTAATATGTATCATTAAATAATAAATCAGCCTTCTGAAACATGGAGTCAGATCCTCGTCTCTTCCCCAACCCAAAAACCCCTGTGAACACCATCACACTGTGCCCCTATGAGCTGTGTCCTACTGCCTGCAAGAATGGGATGATTGGGATGAGCAGGAAAAGTCAAGAGGTTGAAAACTTTCTGTGTATCAATTCCTGCAGGAAACCTCTGTTCTGCAGAACCAGACTGTAGTGTCTACAGAATTTTGGTTATTTCCCTTTGACAATTTTGATCTATTTTTTAGTTTCTAACAATATACTTTAATCTTAACTTAGTAATATTTTAGAACAGAAAGTTGCTTTCATTCAGTAAGCCTAAACTTTAAAAAAGATGTTTTTCAGCAATGCTGATATTATTTTACCAAATTTGTGTCAGCTGACTTATATAAACTGACCTGTTCGTTGACCAGGTTTATTGTTAGAAGAGGTCTATTTCCCTCTTTGTCAATTCCTGTTGACAGCACTTCTGTTAATAACAGGATGCAAATTAGATGATGAGAGAAAGCATACATGTGAGTACCATCAGAGCTGGCTGCTCAGCACTGTTCCCAGCTCTGATTCCTTCTGGCTGCACCCATGGTGCCCCTTAAAAAATTCCTGCCCTGATGAGAAGCGTCCCACAAGTGAGGAATGTCCATTCCATGCCTGGAATTTTTCCTTATGGCATGGATCCTACTGTGCCAAACCCCACAAAATGCCATGACCAAAAGCAGGCAGAGTGATCTAAGTGATGACTTCGGGACAATATGAATTAGATAGACCTTGCTCCATCATCTGTCAGTGTTACTGTCCCATTTTTGAGGATGGAACAAGGGGAAGATGACAGTGTAGCATAGATAGATCATGTTATACTTCCTTCCCAGATAACTATGGATGGTGTAGGTTAAGAGAGAGAAAGATGATAGAAAGATAAAATCAAGGATAAATGAAAAATAAGTAGTGAGAGAGATCAATGTGAAAGCAAAGTAAGCAGTGGTGTCAAGAGAAAAACAGGACATAAAAGAGCTTAAGGAAAGGAAACAGCTAACAAAAAATCAGGATATATTATATATTTTTGGTATCAGTTTTCTGCTCAGAAGCTTCTACCAGATAAAAAGGCTCTCTAGTAGTGATTGATTTGTAATCTCTGGTGTCATTGCCCTCATTTCCCCCAAAGCCTTCTGGAGGCTGGCTGTTGAAAAGTATGAATTGCAGCAAAGAAATGGTTCCTGGCAAAAAGAGGGATTGGTAATCAACTCCCTTCCTGCCAGGCAGGGCTGCTCCCTCCCATCCCCTTTGCTGCCTGGTATCCTGTCTGCAAAAAGTCACTGGCTGCAGTGCCCAGGGAGGACACAGGGGTACCAGCATGGCAAATCAATCACTGCCATGGCTGCTGAGCCCCCCAGGGAACACTGAGGACAGACAGCATGCCTTGAGCTCAGTAATTTGGTTGTTTTTCAGGATGAACCAAAGCCTGGGTGGCTTTTCAGGAGTCAGTGTTCCCCTTGGGCTGGTGGTCCCAGCTGGAGGATGTGTTGGCTGCAGGAGTTGTACTCGGGCTCCCCAGGGCACATCTTGGGGCAGGCTCTTGTGCCACTGCAGAGCTCGCAAGGTTTTCTCTCCTTCTCATATGCCCAAGCACTGGGCAGACAGCACTGTGAGGAGAAAATGGAGTGTCTGTGCCTAGGAGCAGGAACAGCAGAGGCTGCTGGTCCCCAGGGAGGATGGGACTGGAGGCAGTTTCACAGCATTTGTATCCTCAGGGAGCAGAGGGAGGTTGTGGGAGGAGGAGAACACAGCCCCAGAGTGAAATCCCAAAGGAGAATAGCTTTGGGACAACCTGCAGCAAAAGAGGGAGCACATTGCCAGGTGAGAGCTTCTCCCTCCTCTTCTGGGGCCAAGGAACCAGGCTAGGGCCTCGAGGAAGAGGAGGCAAAGGTATTGGGTAGAAGAGCTGTTATGGAACCTGGCCATGAGCTAGGGTGGGAGGCTGGGGATGAGCCCATCCCACTGCCACCTACCTTGGCAAAGGTCCTCTCAGCCCTCCTGCTGGGGATATAGAAGGAATAAATAAAAACACAAAAGAGGAATTGCTAAAACTGTCCTTTGATAACCAAATGGTTGATCATAAATTGGAGTGTCTATGCAAATGAAGTAAATAATTAAAAACTCCAAGAACAGCACTGACTAGGTGGTTGATGGCTGGCAATTATAAACGCTGAATTTTTAATATGCATACATCTAAGGAGCCAGTAAAAATTAGCTCCTAGACTAATGGACTTGCCTTTCTTCCAAGGCAGAATTTTAATGAGAGCATTATTTATAGCAGAGACCAAGAAGGAGCATTTTCTTTCTCAGTCTCATTTCTTCTTTGCAGGCACTTTATTCATTAACCTCTGAACTTCTCTAGAGAAGAATAATGCCCTACACAGGGGAGGGCAAAGATCACCCTGACCCCCTGAAATTAGTCACGGGTCAGGTATTGTTAAGAGAGTTACGTCTTGTAACAAATAATATTCATAAACCCCTGTTGGTGATATGTCCTCATTTCCTGCTGGTTTCTGGGTCATTTATCTGCAGTTCAGTTCACAGGAGAGAAAATGAACAGAATGTGGTGTCTTGTAGTGGAAAGGTTCTTGTGCCATCTTGTCTTGTTCAGGAGATTTTAGAATTTTGTTTGAAAATTTGCAGAACTGGAATGCAAGTTAAAATGCATGTGCATTTTAAAGGGCTTTATGTGATTTCCTTTTGAGCTTTTTTTTTGGTTAAAACATTTTTGTTATGTTAAATTTTTTTAATTTAAGAAAAAATGCTTGTCTGTCTTTGAGTAATCAGTAAAGCTCTGGCTTAAATTGAAGAGTACAAAACCAATAAAACTAATGAAAGAGCTTTACTTCTCAGATCAAGACTTGTCTGTATGTGCTGACCCTAGTGATGAGGGAGACAGGAAAGGCGAATGAGCAAAAATGAAAATAGTATGTTGGGGGGTTGTAATCAACCCAAATGAAAGCATTTTATCAAAGAAGGCACTTCTCATTTTAAAAGACATATAATTTGTTGCCTTTGCCTTCTGAAAAGACAACGCTTAGCTTGAACTTCATTCTTTGCTAATCAAAATCATGTGTTGAAAATGTTCACCTGCAAATGTTCTTTAATTTTGGTGTTTAGATGGCTGAGCCCAGAGAAGATCTCTGCATAAGAAGCACCATTGAATTTGGAAGATGCCTGAAGTTTGCTATGGAGCAAAGTTGTTGATGTGCATGTCTTATGCAGATCATTTTTTTTCTGAATTAATTTTTAAAACCCTTTGGGTTTTGACAGTAATATCTGCTTTGAGATATGTCTGTGTATCTTAGGGAGTTGTCAGATCCCTGTCTGACTCAGGAACTGTTTCATCTTGCTGATATAGGAAGGGGTTTGGGAATGTTGGTAACTTTCCATCACCTTTAACAGGATACAAAGTGAATGGGCATCTGACTGCATATAATGGGACCACAGATGATGTCAAAATGCATTTTGTGTATATTTGATATGAATAACAAGTTTAAACTGGAGAACATGAAATAATGGTGTGGACAGCAGAGTAACTGTTCAGTACAGGTTTTGTATGTGACTGAAACAGCCCTTTCCATGGTGGGAAGTTGCCGCTGGGACAGAATAGAAGGTCTCTTGTCCAGTGTTACTTGAGTAGCCTGAAGGTGACCAGGAAAATGAGAACTCCCTGCCATGAATTCTCCCATCAGTTTCTGTGTGTTTGAAGTCACAAGCTGGTGACACTTAGGGAAGCATCCCCTGTGCAAAACCAGCCAAGGGAGCATTGCAGTGCTGAGGGAAGGTCTGGATGAACTGAACTTGGGAAGTGCTCCTCTGGTTTTCCCTTCCCTGCCCTAGTCCTGGTGGAATAGCTCCAAAGTCTGTGTTTGTTTCCCATGTCTGAGCATGGAACTTCTCCACTAAGCTTACTGCATGTGCCCAAGCTTGCATTTGATTTCCAGTCTTTCTTCCCTGCTCTTGGATTTGTAGTTATTTTCTGAAAGTGTACTTGTTTCACTCATTACATACAGTTCCACTGGAATTCCAGCTCTGAAAATCCTGGCCATTTTCTCTAATGAAGGATAGGTAAGAGAGTGTCAACATCTTTCATGACAGCTCCTGGAGAACTTTAGAAGACTAAACTTTGCAGGCTCTCCCTCACATGATTCAGTTCAAACTCCTGTGCTTTCCTCAGGTTCAGGTATTCACCAGAAGCACCCACAGCTCCCTAAGCTGTTGTTAGTCCCTGTGGGATCCCTGTGTCCCTGCACAATTCCTCAGGAACATATGGGGAATGCAGGGAATTGGTACCTGCCTGTGCTGGAGCCCCTTCTCCAGCCTTGGCTCTTCACTGCCTGCAGCTCACACAGGCCAGGGGCTCCTCCTACCCAAGGGTTTGTCCCCCAGCCCAAATCTGTGCTCTAGCCTGGCCCAGCTTCGGTGTGAACTTGCTGTGTGGGCAATAACATGGCCAGATTTTACTGGACATGCCCTGTTCTCCAAGGCTGTCTGCAGAGAAGACCTTTCAAAAAGAAGTTGGGAGGTGACTTCCTGACAGATCTCTACCCAGATGAACCTAAATGTGGTTCCTGCAGGGAGCCCTTTCATCCACCAGCCAGTCCAGGTGCTGGTGAAAGCCACTCTGCTCCCATTTGAACTGGGGCTTTTCAAGTCGTCTCTTCTGTTTCATTTCTCCTCTGATCGTTACATTTTTTATTCATTCTCTCTTGAAAGACTCCTGGCCTTTTGTAACTGGATGTCCTTTTATTCCTTCCATGAGGACTTGTTTTCCTTAGAAATACCAAATGTATTACAGAAAGCAAAAGTAGAAAGCTCTTGTTTTGCCCTCAGCCAGCTGAGGGCTTGCATCTACAGGCTCCAAAGTGGTGGGAATGTGAGGAAAGAAAACATAATGGCAAAGAAAAACAAAGAAGTGACTTTCTATATTGTGAAACGTTGCAAACAGGAGCATTTCGTATTTCCCTCACTGTCAGTGTAAGCCTCAACAACAAATCAATAGTGATCAGCAGGCAGTGCTTCCCTTCATTTTAATCTGTGCAGCTCATCATGGCACCAGGAGAGCAGCAGTGCCAGGAAAAGGGAATGATTTCTACCAAGATTGTATTGCAGCTGCCACACCCTCTTTCCCAAAACAAATTCCTGGAGGTTTTGAGGCTTTAATTTTACTTCTTCTAGAATCAGAACACAGACATTTGTTTTCTCCCCAACTGCTCCTCCCATCACAATGCTGAAGGCTGCGCTGTTCTCTTGGTTGCTTCACACATTCTATTCCAGGGGCTTTGCCATAGTGCTGTGGCTTCTCAGCATGGGAAGGTTACCATTCCTAGGGCAGAGGAAATAGGAAAAGAAAAAAGTCCCAATATCAGCTTCTGAGTGACCAAAGTCTGTGTTAGAAACCCACCTATTTAATCAATGTATGGAACAAGGGCAGATAGTCATGAAAAGAAGCTCCCACAGGGGTTGGGGTAGGAAATACATTAATTAAAGCACTGTGCAAAATAGTGGGTGAAAAAATGCATAACATTTCCACTCCATTTTATGCTAGACTGAGCACTTTTTTGACCTTCAAACAGTGGATGGAAATGTGGTGTTTAAAGCATTCATACACATGGAGAGTGCACCTCGATCGTGTGCTCTGCAGTTCTTTGTAGGGGGAGAAAAGCAGGAGAAATATGATGCTGTTACCATACTTGCAGCTGTAGTTGTTTAGAGCTCAGGCAGACTAACATTAACAAATGATGATAATTAGGCTTGATTTGCATATTAAAATTGTCTTAATTAAACACTGATTCAGTAAACGTTTAAAGGCCGTAATCGATCTTTCGCAGGCGCTCTTGGTTATTTATATGATCTAATAAAGGCTGGAGGCTTTGTTAATGAGCCCTCCATTTCCTAACTTGTATGTGTCAATGAGATTATTTCACTGACAATTACAGAGCCGGCTGCTGCTAATAACTCACCAAGCCCAAGGCTGCAATTCTTTTGTCTGAGGCTCCTTTAATGGGACCCTGCTGTTTACATCTCCTTGCCGCTCAGACAAGGCCCATGCCACAGCCCTTCCTTTCCTGGGGAAAAATCCCAGGGCAGAGATTTCACAGGGAGATTTCGTGACTGTAAAATCAAGCTGCTGGTGTCCTGTGAGCTGTTTGAATAATGGATCTAATATTTATACAGCGCTGAGCTCAGTCATAATACATTTGGTCCCAGATCTAATCCTGGCAACTCTGACAGGCTGAACTTTGTGAGAAACTTTTTTTTAATTTAAGAGGTAATGCAGTCATGCTGTAATTTTACTAGAGGCCTCTGAAAAGGCTGCTAGGAGTTTTGTTTCTCTTCAGTGTCGCTGCAGTCTTTTGCCAGGATGTGAATATCTTGGGAAAATGGTGCTAAAACAGGTGAAGAACTCTTGCTCTCAGTTGCTAAATGTTGTTATCACCCCTGACAAAAACATTCTAGGAAAATCTCATGTTGCTTTGCAATAATTTTTTTTCAGTATTTTTTTATTATTTGACAGCTTCTTGCACATGAAGGGTTATGTATTTATGTACTTATGTATAACTTTTTAATGACATCTGGTTTGTTGTGGGGTAAAGATTTTTTAGTTAACCTCTCTACTCCTGCTTCTTTGAAGGTGACATAAATAGCTGCATGCTCTGATCCCAAAAATTCAGTCACCAGTTCTGATGCCAGTATTGATGGATTAAAAACTGTATTTATTCCTATGTCTGTTCAGTCATTAAGTTTATTGGGGAACATTAATAAACTTAGCAAAGCTAAGCCGCTAGAGTATATTTTTAATGATTAAAATAATTATGCTGTGGAGTGATCAATAAACTCTTTAAAGCAGGTAGGAATTTCAAAATTGGTGTTTTGCCTAATTCCATTTGTATCAGGACTGCATACAGGTTTTTATTTGCAGCAGCAGTGCTATGACAAAAAATAAAGCTTAAATATCCAGCGGACTTACTAAAAACAGAGCTACTCCCATCATTACCCAGACCTTCTTGTAATACTTTCTTTTTTCTCTAGAAAATTCTGCTGTTGAAAATGTTGGTGTGAATCTGATTTCCAATACTTATAGAATTCAGAATTTGAAATTGCAGAAGGTTAGGAATATTTTTGATGGGCATTTACAAACTTTTTTTTCCCTTTCACTCAGAATCTGTGGATGGTGTAGCCATGATCTGGTGTAGAGAATCTGTGGACAGTCTGTTTGTAAGAGAAAATTGCAATGTTTTCTCCTCTTCTACTGCTGTTTTTTTAATTTTAATTTTGATATCTGAAGACTTTTTTTAAACTACACAGTCACTTTTTCTTATTTTGATTTTTTCTTGCAGGGACTTCTTTTTCCAATTAATAACTTCTTCAGTGTTTCTAGCCAAATAATCTGGATTACTCTCTGATCCTGGTCATTCAGGTCAGCAATGCTGTTATTCCCAAAGCAGCAGTAGTTGGAAAAGCAGATCATGGTGAGCAAGTGGTGTGCTTTCCCCTTCCATTCTGATCCTGGTTTCTTTGCCAAGCCCTCTTCTTTGGGAAGTCAATTCCCTTCCTCTTGGTTAATGGAGAAATAGAGATCAAAGAAGAGTTTGCCTTTGCAAAGCTGTTCAGCAGTGCTGGTTGGTGGAGGAGAACAGCAGCCGTGTTCTGTGAGGTTTGCCCTTTTTTGTTGTTCTTTTCTTGGTATTTTTTGCTGTGCGTCTGCCATTTGAAACCTGACTGAGATGCATTCGATGCATGGGGACTGCCAGAACAAAATTCACACTGTGAATGCAGCAGGCTTACAAATTTCTTTATTCCAATAGAAGTAAACCCTCTCCCAGTGGCTGTCAGACAAGTAAGAACTTTGATCTTACTGGCTTACTCTTGATTTATGCTGACTCTTTGAAGGGAAGAAATTCTTTAGCTTTTTCTTTCTCCTTTCTTTTTTTTTAATGTTTGGGCCACCTCCCTTGTCTTACTTAATAAACATGGTTGTGTATCTACCTGCTTTTATCTCTATACTGGCTTTTGCAGTTAAAGCCACTTAGTTTTTCCTTTCTCCTGCTACCAAAAAAAAAAATCATTGTTCTGATAGGAATTCACAGAAGGCAACCATTTGGCATCTTGGCCAAAATTTAGCTTCAGTTTTTAAGAGCACTAAAGCCCTTCAGACTCATATATGCAACTTCTCATAGTCAGGTAAGGACAAAATTATTTCCCACATGTAGTGCTCTCACTTTTTCTTATATATAATTATGTATTCATTGTTTTATTCTGCCTTCATATAATTTAATTTTCAAGGCCAACAGAAATGGTTTTGTATTTTTTCTATGCTTGCACTACACTCGTAACTTTTCCAGTTCTGTTCCACCAGAAGCTTCTGCTCATTTATAATTCATCTTTTTGATCTTTTTTACATTAAAGTAATAGAGCTCATGGTGTTTAATTTCAGGCAGCCCTAGCAGGTTCCTGTCATTCAGGCATTGCTCTCCTGGAAATGGCTGCTCTGTTTTGCAAAGCAATGCAATGCCAAGTTAATTGAAAGTGCTGCAAAGTTTCCGGGTTAACCTGCAGCTCACATTACCACAGCAGGATTTCCCTGGCCATCCCTGGCCTTGTACTGCTGATCCTTCCCTCCCTGGAACCTTGGAACTCTCAGAGTCACACTGGACAGGAGGAATGCACTTCTGGAATTTGGCTCTGCTGCTGCTGGCAGGGTGATTTCTGTTCAGCTGCCTTGTGGATCCTTAGGAAGATGCAGCAGCTTCTGCTAATGAACCCAGCATCAGACAGGGCAGTAATACACAGGTTTGCTCTCGCTGCAAGGATTCCACTATCATGGAGGGATTTCTTTATGCTGTTTATTTTCTGCAGAGGAATGATGGGTCCAGCAAAGGCATTTCTCTGTGCCCTCCCTGCCTGTCCTGTCGAGGCCCTGCAGGTGGGACTGTGCTCCTGTGTGATCTCTTCAACTGGAGGTGACATTTCTCCCTCTTCACAGAAGCAGGGACAAGAAAGGATCTGCTTCCCATCAAACCTCTGTTCCTCCTTATGCAGCTGGAAGTTTGATGTCTCTTACAGGAGTTGAGTGTGCAGAGAATCCCACACGGTCATGTCTGTTTAAATATTGCCTGTGGTTACAGTTTTCTGCAGACTGCAGTACAAAACTCCAAGTGTCAGTAGAAGACAAAAAGATAATTCACTTTCATCTTGAGAACAAAGCTGAACAGAGGAGCTTTTTTCAACTTTTTTAATTCATGAAACATTTATCTTTGAGTCAGGTTGTATTATGCTGGCAAGAATATAATCTGTCAGCATTTCTACTATAAACTTGTGTTTTTAATGTTTTTTAGGAGAGCCTTAGAGGTTCACTTTGAACAGATTTAGCATACAAGGTCTTGGCCTAGAAACATACTTCTCATCCCAATTATGAAAGATTAATATGCCTGCATCATCAGTGTAAAAGGTATATTAATACTACATTCAGGTGAAAAGTTCAGACCTACACAAATGAGGTAATTCAGGGGTATTCCAGAGCAAGGTTAATTAAGTTTTTTGATTTATTTAATAGCAGGTGTTACTAACTGTGAAGTGAAGGAAGGCTGCTGTGTGATGAAGAACATGGTGTTGTGCTTAGCTGGCAGGCAGAGCTCTCTTTCTAGTTTTTATTACCTACCAGATTTAGAAAAATGCTGCTTCTCAAGTTTTTAATGTTTCACTGTATGAAAGTTGTTATAGAAGTTCATGCATTTTAAAGAGATTCAAAATTCTTTTCCATTTCTTTGGGAAGATGAAGTAACTTTTTTTTTTAAAAAGCCTCCATCAGCTGATGTACTTCGTTTTTGGTTCACATACCTGCCTCCGTGAATCCTCATGGAACAGAGCACACAAATGGTGGCAAGTTAATTTTACTCTCCAAAGAAGGGATTACAAAACATCAGAGTAATGCCCTGGCCTTACCCCTGCTCTAACATCCAGAAACCTTCTCTGTGTGATTCTTTTCCCCCCAAGGTCTATTCCAAATGATGAGAACAGAAGCAAACTTTGCACTGAAGGTTTTGTGCTCCTGTTCATGGAGTAAACTCTGTGGTGACAGATGGCAGAACTGTTCTCCAGATTTGCTCAGTGCTCATTGCTCAGGCACTGCTCTGATGTGCCTGTGAGGCCTCTGGTGTAACTGGGAGATGGATGGGGTTCTGCCTGCTGGGAGTGGGACAGGATGGGGCAGATGGACAGTGGCTCTGGCTGCCAGCAGGACTGGCCTGGAGGGGGCACACACAGAGCCTGGGGTGTGCAGGGGCCTGCTGGAATGAGTTAATAACACAGAATAGCTTGAGCTAGAAGGGACTCACAAGGATCATCAATCCTACCCCTGGCCCTGCACAGGACACCCAACAGTCCCACCCTGTGCATCCTTGGGAGCATTGTCCAGATGCTTCTGGAGCTCTGGCAGCCTCAGGGCTGTGCCCATTCCCTGGGGAGCCTGGGCAGTGCCCAGCACCCTCTGGGGAAAGCACCTTCCCCAAATATCCAACCCTAATCTCCCCTGACACAATTTCAGGCCATTCCATTGGGTCCTGTCGCTGGTCCCCACAGAGCAGAGATCGGTGTCTGCCCCTCCTCTTCCCCTCAGAAGGAAGTTTCAGGTCCCAGTGAGCCTCCCTTCAGTCTCCTTGAGCTGAACAGACCAAATGCCTCATTCAGCTGTTTCTCATTCAGCTTCACCTCAAGGCCCTCCACCATCTTTGTTGCCCTTTGGAGGCTTTCTGATGGCTTAATATCTTTCTTACACTGAGGAACCCAGAACTGCCCCAGCCCAGAGCAGACAGGACAATGCCCTCCCTGGCCTGGCTGGCACTGCTGGGGTGATTCCCCAGGACAGGGATGTCCCTCCTGGCTGCAGGGACTGCTGGCTCAGATCCAGCTGGCCAGGATGCCCAGGTCCCTTTCTGTGGTGCCTTCCCTCATCTCTTTTCCCAGTGTGTCCATACACCCAGGGTTGCCTCATCCCAGGTGCACTTTCCCTTGTTGAACCCCATATTGGGGTTGGGATGGGCTGGGAAAGAAAGGAGCTGTCTTGCAGAGCTCGAAAGGGCAGATATTCTTTGGCTCTTTCTTCCAGTATTTGTGCTTACCCACCATATCCCATGAAAATGAGCTTTCTCTCTCCTAAAAATGACCTTTTGCTCTCATGTAGAGATCCAAGTCCCTTTTCGTGTCTCCATGCACCCACTTCATGGCAAGGAGGGACAGCAGAGCCACAGTTCTGCTGGATCTGCCTCATTCCCTGTGGAGCTCCCCAGTGCTGGCTGAGGCAGCCAGATCATGTTGTGAATAAGGCATGGGAATGAGAAATATGGCCAGTTTTAATTTTGTACTTAACTATGAAAATGGAAACTCTTGTTCAGATCCGACAAGGAAGGAGGAGAGTTAGAGCTTCCAAGTGAGTTGGTAGCCAGAAATCACAGGACACTGAACATTCCCTGCTTTAGGAAAAGTTCAGGTCCAGCCGAGGGAGCTTCCAAAGCATTGCAGTATTTGGTTTGCTGGGAAAATTCTACCTATGTAAGCTCAGAACTTTCATGTTCCCCCAAACACAATTAAACCTTTCATGAAGAACTGTTGGGAGGTTTTGTTTGTTTTTAATAAAGAGAATGAGGTGAACATTTCCACAGCTGAGTGCTTCGTGGTTTGAATACTTTTCTCAGTTTAGTCCTTCTGAATGAACATTATTTCTTTGAGTTAATTTCTAAATGAACCAAGAAATTACAAATAAATCTCCTATCTGAACACTGTTTAGATAAATCTCATGCTCAGATGTTGTTATCTAAAAGCTCATATCAAACTCATGAAGATAATTACCTATTGTGACTAGGATATTACACCCAGCTTGATCTAATGCATTTGTTGTCTTGATTCTGGACATGCAAAAGTGAGTTTGTTCATGTCAGATGTTCATGTACAGCAAAGCATTCAAAATCCAGAAAGAAAACCAAATGAGCAGAGTTTGAGAAACATTAATAGCTTTCAAATGACACCCTACTGGTTTGGGCTGTTTTCTCCAGAGGTGGATGCAGTATGGCTTGTTAAGTTTGGGAATTTTAGTTTGTTGCTGTTGAAATGGTAATTAAAACAAGTACAGGAAGATTCAGCTGCTGTGTTACATAGTTAAAGGTGGAACTTAATTATTGCAATGCAAAGAAGCAAATTAATTATGATTGTCTTTAGCCTGTCTTGTCTTACCCTGGTATTCCTGTATCTATGTGGATACACAATAGGAAAGATTCACGGCAGAATTTTACTATTGATTCTCAAATCTTGGGCTTTTATCCTTTGAAAGTAGGAACAAAAAAATAATTTGAATTTAGCAACCTTGTTTAACTACTTTTGTAGCAGGATTACTGCTCACAGATCCCTAGCTCCAAAGATCAGGCTGCTTTTCCACAATACCAGATTTTATTCTAACAAAGGAATGTTTTCTCTCCCAGGAGTCTTTTAGGTAGCTCCAGTTCAAGGCAGGCAATTAATGCCTGCGTTCAGTGGAAGCTGAAGGCTTGATAGGCTCCACAGCATAATGCCAGAGTGTTTCTAACCACTGATTTTAATGTTAATTTCTGGATTTCACACTGGAAAATTATATGTGTGTGTGTGTGCATGTGGGAATAATAAGTAAAAATCTCCACAATGAAGAACACTTCATATTTTGTTTTCTTTGAATGTTGCTGTTAGTGATGTATTTCCTGCAGAGGAAGACTGGATGGTTATTAATGTAGTTGACAATAGCTCAAGGAGGGAATGGAACTCACACTTCCTCCATTAATGTTTCAGTCAAGACTCAGTTGACAATAATAATGTATTTTCCATTATTTATACTGCTGGCATGTCCAATGCAATGAGACTGGATGGACTCATGGGTTAAAGGTGGGGGAAATGGGCCTTTTTCCAGTTTCAGAGTTCTGCTCTGCTGTTTTGTTGCTGCTCCTGCTCTCAGTTTGGGATTGTTCCTTCTGTAAGGGGTGATGGTCAGTGAGACCTTCAGGCTACAGCAAAGGACCATCATTTTCCCCTAACTAAGAACTGTCCTAATGTCAATCTCCTTCTTTTTTCCCGCTCTTTTCCTTTTGAAGTCCCAGATGTTTGTTCTTGCTCAACTTGAACCGTAAAGAAACTCATTAAAATGGCAGATGCACCCAGGTTGCAGCTGAACCCTGTTTAGTTCCACACTGCATGAAGCACTGGTGGTGCTATAGTGGGTTATTTTATAATTAAAGCCTGGAAAGCAGAATGCATGTGCAAAAGGGATTTCATTAACCTGCTGCTGAGCTCTTGGTGCTGAAAGCCCAGTGCTAACTTGAATTCTGGTCCACAGAATATCTATTACTATTTGGTATTACAGCCAAGTAGTAGCTTTCCAGATTTGTTTTTATGTTTGCAAAACTCAGATTTCCCAGTGTTGGTAAAGAAAACCTGAGCTGTGCACTGAATAAAAATAAAGTGGCACTTTGGAAATTAAGTTTTGATAGTATTGAGAAACACTTTGCAGAACCATTGCCTTTGTCTGACTTTTATTATCATTATTATTACTTTTATTAAAATCCTTTTCAGAGGGCTTATACTGAATTGACTTAAGGAGGGAAAGCTGAAAGTTACCATCCATTTTATCCATTTTGTGCAGCATCCGTGTGGTTTTCTTTTTTCCCACTGGTTTGTGGCAGCATGCTTTTTCTGTGTTTGTGGAAAGGTTGCTGTGTGTGTATTGGTATTTGAGAGTGTCTGAGGGTAAATACTACACCCTGCTGAGCAGCAGCAGTTATTTTACAAGGGCTACTTTTTACATGCAAAACATGCACTGACACTTGGTTTGTTACCATGGGCTGGGTGCAATCGATATTGCTGCTGGGCCACAAGGTACATCTCATGTCCTTGACATTTTTTCTCACTAGACTGCTTATGTGTGTTTGGTTATCTTTGTCTCCTCTCCTGTTACCTTTATCAAATTAAGTTGTGTGTCAGTCTTGTGTAATCACATTTCTATTCCAGCAGTGAATTTGTAATTATTAAAATTTTCCTTGTATCAGCATTTATTGGTTCATGTTTTATTACTTAGAAATCACAGAATCTGCTGGGCTGGAAGGGATCCACTGGGATCATCAATCCAGCTCCTGGTCCTGCACAGACACCCCAACAATCCCACCCTGCCTGTTGGGTTCTGGTAACCATGGAGCTGTGCCCATTTCCTGGGGGGCCTGTTCAGTGCCACACACCCTCTGGGGGAAGAATCTCTTCCTGATATCCAGCCTATATCTAATATCTGACTTATAAATATGCAGGGGTTTTGGAGTGGGTTTTTTAGCACTCTTTGCCCTTGTAACTCTGTTGAAAACCATGGAGGACTCAAGAACTGTGCTCTGGTAGCCTTTTTGTGCTTAAGGTGGATGGTGTGCTCTTTAAATACAGAGCTTTTAATAGTTCAGAGCCTTTTTCTCTTGTTGCCTTGCAATCCTTTTATGGGAATAATACCAATTTCTTAGTATGATCACAATAGCCATGTGGCCTTGGACAGAAACTATTTCAACACAGAGAGGTAAATGAAAAATACAATGAGATACAAAATGGCACTTGCCAAAGTATCCTGCTCCCTCCTTTGGGTGACATTTTTTTAAACAAAAGGAATTCTGTGCAGCATTAAATGCTCTTTATCAGAGATTTGTATTCTAATGCCATATGAGCAAGACTGGAAAGAGTCTCCTTGGTTTCCAAGTCCAGGCAAAAGATCACATACAGGAGAAGGTCATTTATTTCCAGGCTTTTCAAGCAGCTTCTTATAGTAATGAGATTTTTTTTTATCCCCCCTACTTGGAATGGAGTAAGTTTTTGTATCTCTCTGTTCAAGAACTGTCTTCTAATTTTCCACTGGAATTTATCTGCAGATAATGAATCCCCATATGTTCCTGCATCAACAGTGCTCTTCAGCCTCAATAGCTCCTTCCCCTCTTTGCTCTTAACCCCTGAGATATTTACTACAACAATGTAATCCCCTTCAACTGCTGCTTTGTTGGGCTGAGTTCTCCTGAGTGGTTCAGAGATATAATATGAACCACAGAGCATTATTGGGGAGTGTCCCTCCAGAATTACTTTGTGGTCAAAGCTCATTAACTGCTTTCTGAAAGGGCTTGTTGCAAACAGTAAGAATATGCTGCTAGACATGCTGATGATAAAATGTAGGAGGTTTTATCAGTGAAAAAGAGAATTCAAATTTCTTATGTCAGAGTAGGAGTGATTTTTTTTTAATCAGAGAAATAAAATGGGATTAAGCTGATGATATGAACTCCAAAAGCATGACAGACGTACGATTAACCTATGTTACCCCTGCTCTTGTGAGATTTATTCAAGACCAGGATGAGTAGTGGAATTTCAGATCTTGTGTTTGGGTTTTTTCAACTCTCCAGAAAAATGCAACAAACTGTCTTTCAATTGCAGGTTAATAAAATGCTTTCTCAGGGGGAAAATCTGTTCTTCAGCATATGATTGATTGCACTGCTCCAAGCTGGACTTCACTTTTAACAGGAAGTATTTTTTAACCCATGAAGCCAGTAGTTTCTGTGAAAACATAAGAGGGCATCTCTTTTCAATACCTGTGTCTTGCCATCCTGAAGATTTCAGGGTTTTTAGCAGGAGATACTGTGGTTGGATGGCTCCTGTACTGGGAGAACAAGCCAGATATCAGTGATGACATCTGACATATGGTACTGCACTATGTAGGTCACCTATGGCCTAATGTGGGAGATGACAAAAGATAATTAATTTTGATTTCATGCCTGTGATTCCTTAAGGAAGCCTTAGTTGGTGTGTGTGGAATATCAAGAGGCATGTACTGACTCAGTGCCTGAGTGTTTTGGAAGGAGCAATTCCACCTTCTAACTGCAGCCCTCCAGCCAGGGCATGGCTTTACCTGGGGATATTTGAATGCACCTTTTCTGCTGGCTGCCATGTGAAGTGAGGAGATACATTCTTAGTAATGGTGCAAAATGTGTCCCTGTTCCAGCAACCAGGAGCTGGCTTTGTATCACAGTGTCTTGATTTTCACACAGCCATAAAATCAAGGTCTTTCTGTTTACACCAAGGCTGTAGAATAGCTTACATTGCAGTACTTATTTAAATGCTGTGTGTTTGTTTCTTTCCTAGGGTCTCCGTGTTTACACATTCCAGGGTCACGTGCATTCCTGTAATCACGCTACATTCAACAGGAAGGTAAGTTCTGCGTGCAAATTTCCTTTGCTCCTTCCCTTTAACCATCATGTTCCTTGCTCTGGCCCACACTGTCCTGCTCCTTGGTGACACAGAGACCTCTGGGGCTGGATTCAGAATCAGTGGTGGCTCAGAGTGGCCCCACCTGCCAGCCAGAGCAGAGCCCCAGTGCCTGTTACAATAGAGCTGCCCGCTCCTTGCTGCTCCCTCCTTCCTCCTTGGATCAGTGCATGATGTTTAAGCCATTCTCCTCTCTTGGGATCATTGATTACTTCATTTAAATGAAATTTTTGTTGGGTTTTTTCCCTGGCTGGTTAATTTATAGTTGTTGTCTGAAAGGAACCTTTTTGACTGGGATTGGTGACAGACTGCTGTCTGAATGACTGGTAACTTTGGAAGGGAAGGAATTTCTCCTGAATAGCTCTAAGAGGCCATATGAAACACTCTGAAATGACCCAAACATTTGTGATGTATGATTCCTGCAGCTCTCCTGGCCACACTGCTCTTGAAAGCTGGTGTGGAAGTGCTGAGGCACGTGCTGGCATCTGCTGCCACGAGCAGCCTTTTCTCTCAGAGACCATCTTTCCCTGAAAATAACTTTGTGGTGCTCCTGCTCCCTGTGCTCCCACTGACACTTTCATTACAAGCAGAGAAAGGTACTAATTTTTCCTGCTGGAGATCCTGAATATTCTTCTCTTGCTCAGTATCAGCTGCTGCTTTGCCAACTGCTCTGCCAGCCCTGCGTGTTTGTAGGGCAAACCCCAGGGGCTGGCACAGCAGAAGGTATGGGATAAGCTGATGTCAGGGAGAGGAATAGGAATTCCCAAGGCATCTTAATTCTTTCTTGGCTGTGTGCATGTATCTGTATTTGACAGGCACAACCTGCCTCTCAGTGCCCTGAGATGCTGAGAGGTGGGAACAGAGAGTGTTTAACAGGATGTCTCAGTTTGAACAGACAGGTGTCTGCTAAGGAAGGCGGGAGCCTCCCCTGAAATAGAGAATGTAAACCCCCTCCCTCCAAATTATTATGATTTTGAAATTAAGGGGCTCTCAGGCAAAGGTAAGGGAGTAGGAATAACAGTTCTTTATTAGGGAAGAAAATAAAAATAAAATAAACAATGCAGGAACACAAAACAACACTGCCAGAGTGAGAACAGGAGCTGACCCGCTGTGGGTCAGGGTGGTGGCACAGTCCCATCCCATGGGGGCTCAGCCCTCCTGCAGTGCCAGCTGTGCTTCTGCTGGAGCAGGATCCTGCACAAGGGAGGAGTTTTCCTCTGAAGCTCCAGGGCTGCTGGAGATGGGCCTGGGCTCCTCTGGGAATGCAGGGGAGAAGAAAGCTGCTCCTCTGGGAATGCAGTGGACAAAGGCTGCTGTGCTGTTCCAAATGTCAGATTGTATCCAGGTAGGAATGCTTGGCTCCTCCCCTGGGCAGAGCAGCTCCCAGTGGGACGATGGAATTTTATCAGCCATGCAGGGACACTCAGTGGCCATGAACAGAAGAGATCTCCTGGAAGGAGGATTGGGTGTGGGAGAGATAAAGAAAACTGCTCAAAGAACAGAATAGAACTGCCCCACCTCTGACAGATGGCAAATAGAATACACACATGTTACAGCCCAGGACATAGGAGCAAGCATGATGAGGGAAATCCTGTAGAGATACCACAGCACTGTCCTTAATGTGGATATTAATTCACAAAGGGTCTCATGTGACCTACAATGATTACCAGGAAGCTGAAAGACCACGTGTTGATAACCCTTCAGATAAGCATTTCATTATGGTAAGGAACATTACAGCTGGCATTAACTCTAAACTGAAATCAATGGTTGACATTCTCAGTGATTGAATTGGTAAAAATGGAAACATTTGGTGCAGCGTTGGTCAGAGCGATGAATATAACTCCAGAAGCTGTGATTGCAATTGTAAAAGTTAATTCTGCTACTGAAAAATTAGGTAGTGGCCCTGAGTTGTACAAGTAACAGTTGTCTCACAGCTGGCTAGCAAAGCAAGTGCTATATTTCAGCCAAATATAGCATTTGAAAACTATTTTCTTACCCTCTAGTGCTTGCTCATTAAAAAATTAAAATACTCCACCCTAAGCAAGCTGATCAAGTTGTTTTGAGTGTCAATACACCTTAATCAGCTTGCTTACGGTGCAGTATTTTGTTTTAAAATGCATATTTTATGAGGAAAAGTGTTTTTCTAGAAACAGTCATATTTTCAACAATACTTGCATAGAAAAGATTTTGAACATTGATCATGGACTGTTTGGACAAAGTGCAACATTACTTTCAGAGTGTCCAACCTAATGCTAATACCTGGCCCAGGCAGTATAAAATTATAAAACTGAAGGCTGATTGCTGAAAAATCCCTATTTAGATTTTTTTGTTGTTGTTATATTTTGTTATATCCCAATGTCAGGGGTCTGCACATCCCATGCTTTGCCAGAAGTGTTGCCTACATGGTCACACTCTGTGGGTGCAGAGCTGTAATGAAGAGAGATCCCAAGGGATTCACTCCTTTTTCTGCTTGGATATAGGTCAGTTTGAGTGGGCTCCTACATCACTCCAGTGGGCTTGTGATAATCCTGTCTCAGGCTGCTTGATGCCAAAAGAAGTTTAAAAAAATTATGAAATTCTAATTACACAAGAACAAGGAATAATTTTCTAGTTAGATCAGAAAGGCATCCAGGCAGTATGTCCAAATATTAAGGGGAAGAGTATTGTGTGAAGAAGATGATAAAAGAGAATAATGCATTTATACAAATTAAATAAATCCTCATTAAACTCTGTGAAACTGATTAAATCAGAGTTATTTACTACACCATGCTTCTGAAGCTGTAGTTAATAGTTTTTTGGTTAAGTGGGCAAGGTTTGCAGCTGGAACTCTTATTAGTGCTGAGATTCCCTAATTAGCCTGCTCTCTATGGAATAGAACTACCAGTTTGGCACCTGGAATGTGCCAATTTGTTGGGTCCTGCCTTGCTGGGACACAGGGGTCACCGTGCTCTGGAGAAACCTCTGCTCTTGTGGTTATGTCAGGACTTAACAGGTAACACTTCCAGCAGCATTTAAATCCTGCACTTTTCCAAGTTGGTTCTCTGTCTGTGAAACTTTTGATAAAATTTGAGCAAAATTCACATAGCTGCTTTTGAATTGAGGACACAGAAAAATGCCCCTTTCCTCCTAAAAGTTGCTGTTACCATCCCTTTTAGTCCCAGGTTTCCAGAACACAGTAACTTTGTAGAGAAAAATGTTTCAGATATTTATTTTGCACTGGGGTATGGCCCAAGCAGCATTTCAGGTAAGCTTGTTCCTCCTTTACAATGGTAAATCACCTCTGCTAATGAAGTATAAAGACTATAGATGCTTGGTTGAGTCATGAATTTAAAGTAGAACAAGGTTTGCTCCCTAATGTGTGTGTATATATGTGTTTGTGTCCAAACAGAAGTATGCCATGCTGTGTTTGTGTCATATCTGCAGGTTTAGGAATCACTACAGTGGTTACCAAGTTTCCCTAAAACAAACCAAAAAAACCCATATTTTTAGTATTACTGGTTATATTAGGAAAACCCAAAAGACCATTAAAAAAATGCTTGAGAACAACTGTCCAATTTTACCTCCCCAGGCCAAAATGCAAACAGCATCTAGGTCATTCCTCCATTGATTTACTGAAGGGCAAATAATGTCAGACAGTTTTTAAACAAAAAAAATTTCAATTTTGTTTACCTCCTCAGCAGTCCAGTTGGATGTCAGCTACCATTTAGCTGGGCCAATAATATTGATATTTGATGTCAGTTCTTATTCATTACTGCACCCAAATGATGCAAAAGTCAGATCTCTCAGATGTTTCTATGGATAGCCAGATAAAGCCAGGGATGTCTGACTGCATCTAACAGACACAAACAAGAAAAGAACAGAATACAAAATCAAAAACCTATCTGGTCCTATTGTTATTTATGTATTCAAAGTGTTCACCTCTTTGCATAAACTCAAAGCCAGTTGCTTACAAAGGTTACCCAGTAATATCAAACGTGTTCAATTATACATGCAAAAGGGCTAATAGGTTCTTCCTCTAGTTTATTTCTGTCTCCATGCATAAGAAATATAATTACAGAACTGAATTACATTTTAAGTACAGATTTTTATTATCATTAGTTAACCATTTTCAGGCTATCAAAGGCTGTTAGAAGTGAAAAAAAAAATCTATTCCATCTCTCTGTCATGGCAAGGGACAAAATCTGCGTTAAAACACCCCCAATTCATTTCGTGGCAAGCAGCTCTTTCTAATATTAGGGAATCACTCTGAAAGTTGTTCTGGAATTCACATCTACATCCATTATCTGACATAGTCATGTTATTCCCTAATTTTGGAAGTGAGTTTCCTGGAGTGCTCCCTTCCCTTGGCCATCCTCTCTGTGTTACCCACAGACCCTGCAGCTAGCACTGGGCCTGCTTTACACATTTTGTGCAGACCAGATAACATGTTCTGAGGCCACTTGAGTAGAATGGGGGAGAAAAATTTAGAATAGAATAGAATAGAATAGAATAGAATAGAATAGAATAGAATAGATCCATCTTTATTTTGATCAGTTTGAATATTTTTGCTCTCCAATTCTGATACTCCTAATGTAGAGGTCTGGGTAAATATGTCTATCCGATAACCTAGAAGTAAAAATATTTCTCTGGATCTTACTATGAGGAAACTGTAGGGACTTATTTAACTGTTAAAGACCAAGGAAATTCAGGATGCCTTGGTTTGGAAGGGAGTGCTCTTCTGAGCAACTCTATCCCTGTGTCCTTGAGAAAAGAGACAGTCTCAGAGCGAAGGCCCTTCAGTGGGATTAAAAAACCCACAAATCCAGGACTGATTTTGAAATGTCACATCTTGTTTGTGTCATTCAGTTTCCCATCACCATTTCAAGTTTCTCATCAGAGATGATTTGCAAAGAAAAACACAGTAATAGGTGTCACACACCTCGATAAGCCAAGGGCAGAGAAAAGCCACGAGCAGCAGCTGATGGGCACTGAGAAACAAACCTTCAGTGTCAGTAAATGCACTGGCTGCTGCTGGAGTTTGCCTCTGCACTCCTGAATCACACAAAATGCAGTTCCTCCACTCTCTGCTTGTTTTGTCTTCCTGGGTTATTTTTGGATCAAAATCCCAGTTATAATTTTTTCTGGGGAAAAAATCATTAAAAATCTCTTAGTCTAGCAGCTTGCTTCATCAAGGCACAAGTTGACTTTGAAAACATGGCATTACCTGTTTTCTTCTATTCTCTCTAACATATATAAATACATTATATATAAATAAACATAAACCTGTTTGAAGATTCTAAACTCAATCCCGTCAAGTTTACAAACTCTAAAAATAATCACAGCTCAAGGAAATCTGCCTTCTTTTGTTTCAAGCCTTTGCATTATGAGATGTGAGGTGAGCTCATTCTGCCACAGGACCTCTCTCCTCCATGCTCAGGGTTTGCATCTCTCTTTTGTTTGGACTATACTCTCAGGCACAGGGTGGGATTTCGGGCTGTCCTGTGCAGGCCAGGGGTTGGACTTTGATTTGCCTTGTGGGTCCCTTCCAAGCCAGGATATTCTGTGATTCTATGATTTACCACAGAGTTGATTTTTCAGTTGTGTTTTTACAATCCCTTCTGGTGCTCTTTGTTGTCACCATGCAGGGACTCACAGTAAAGCCCAAACTATCTTGTAAAATTCACCCAAACAGACGTGGGGAAGCTTAGATTTTAGAAGACCTTCTTTTGCTCTTCCTCATGGCTGGCTCTAGGAGAGTACTTCAAACCCATCAAGAAATTAATTCAGTACCCATCAAGAAATTCAGTGCCTGAAGGGAGCCTACAGGAAAGATGGAGTCAAAGGCTTGGAGTGACAGGACAAGGGGGAACTGCTTCAAACTGACAGAGAGTAGGGTTAAGACTGGATATTGGGAAGAAATCCACATGATGATGGTGTAGATGAGGAATGTGGGATAGGAAGCAAGACAGGTATCTGCCATCATGCTGTCTCATTCATTTGTTTTGAATCAGCAGTAAATGAAATACTTAAATATTGAACTTTTCTAACTGAAGCTTATAATCAGATTTTGATCTTGTGTAAATATTTGCACATGAGGAAGCTTCGTCTCAACACTTCACGATAAAAATTTGGGGTAATGCACTGACATTTGGATTCAGACAGCTCTGTACAGCCTGAGAAGAAAAAAATGTGGCATCATGTTTAGATGGCTTTGACATAACTTGGGTTTGAGTAACTTTAAAGACTTTAAAAAATTCTTTAAAGAATTGTAAATTCTAGGTCAGATTGGCCCTTGAAAGATCCTCAGCAGAAACCAATAATAATTGACTATAGAGTATTTTCTTTTATGTTTTCAGACTTTATATTTACAAATATAAACATACTGTTATGTCTGTTTGCTGCTAACTAAATGAAACAGAGATTATCTCCTTTAATGTGATTTTGTTTGCTTGTTTCTGTGTTCTGCAGTGAATGTGACCCTCTGTGTATACTGTACATGAAGCAAGTACTGTTTAGCATGCAGAACCACAAGCACTGTGGAAAACTTTGCCCTTCTTTCTTAGAGGAGAAGAATTAATTTGTGCATCCTAAGGAATAAGGATTTTTTCTAAATTGCATCTCCTGGCCCAGCACGCCAGCCTTTCCTGTGGCAGATGTACACCATGGGTCCAGACCCCTGCATAATTCATTTTTTACCAGCTGTTTCTTAAACTCATCTTTTTGCAAAACAAACAAAATCAGAATGCAGAGATCCACCTGGATTCTTCAAAATTCAACTTCCCATATGCAGTATGGTCCAACCTGCCTCTCTTTGTGGCATTTCATGGGAGATTATGTTCTAAAACACATGAGAAGGCAGCGCAGCATCCCCACCTTCTACCCTGTGACTCTGTCATGTGACAGTCACGATTTTGACAAATTGTGGAATTTATACCTGCTCTGCTGTTGCTGTCACTGCCTGGACTGGGAACCACTGAGTTGTGAGGCCAGAGCCAGGTCTTGAAATAGGTGCTATTGGATTTGCATTGGTTATGGACAAGGAACAGCTCTTCCAGCAATGTTTGTGGAAAACTGTCTTCAAAAGGGCTTAAACCAAGCATAGGGTAGAGAAATGGGATTAGTTTACACCCGAGTTTTGTATTTGGTAAGAATACATTTAGCAATTCTCAAATCATGGCCAAAGGGAAGCAGGGTGCCTAGAACAGTGCTGGATCGGTGGTGCAAAGGATGTGGCTTTGTAGAATACCAAGCTGGATTTAAAAGGAATTTATGCAAGCATGAAAGTAGGACCTACTTTGGAAAAGCTTCTCTGTTATGATAATGCAATTAATCTGTCGTTGAATAAATATCACTGTTAGAAAGTACTTGAATATCAGATTGATTTAATCTGAAAATAATTCAGAATACACAGCTGAAGTCCATCGGGGTAGAAATGCATATTGTTTTGGTGCTGTGTTGGGTTTGCAGGGCAAGGTTTGCCATGCGGACAGACAGCACCATTTCAGGGCAGCTCATGGCTCAGTCATGGCCATGTCAGGGCTCTCAGTAGGCTCTGGATCAGCAGCCGCCATTTCAGGGCAGGCCTCGGCTCAGTCATGGCCATGTCAGAGCTCTCAGTAGGCTCTGGATCAGCAGCCGCCATTTCAGGGCAGGCCTCGGCTCAGTCATGGCCATGTCAGAGCTCTCAGTAGGCTCTGGATCAGCAGCCGCCATTTCAGGGCAGGCCTCGGCTCAGTCATGGCCATGTCAGAGCTCTCAGTAGGCTCTGGATCAGCAGCCGCCATTTCAGGGCAGGCCTCGGCTCAGTCATGGCCATGTCAGGGCTCTCAGTAGGCTCTGGATCAGCAGCCGCCATTTCAGGGCAGGCCTCGGCTCAGTCATGGCCATGTCAGGGCTCTCACT